>NC_059097.1:8776233-9062380 GCF_020497125.1 Mauremys mutica | reverse complement strand
TTTCAATCAAGAAGTTTGTATTATAGCTTAAGTGTTTTAAAGAATGGCAAGAGTACCTCGCCCCCTTCCCACTCCCCTTCCAAACTCCCTAACAAAACTCCCCGTTTGCAGCTCTGTTTGAAAAGCTCCCTGCTTTACAAAGCACTCCCCTATCACATACCCCCCAGCCCCTGCTTGAGCCACTCAGGATAGGGGGCTGGGAGCACCCCCAGTACCCCAACCCACCCTCCCAGCCCTAGACCTGACTCCTGCATCCCCTCCCACATAACGAGCCCTCACACCCCATGCTCTGACTCCTGCACCCCCCCACACACATCCTCAACCGCACCCTGAGCACCAAATGGGAGCTCCTGCACACCCCCCTCTACATTGCCACCTGCACCCCTCACACCACATGGGAGCTGCCCCAGGTAAGCACTTCACACCCCAACCTCCTGCCCCAACCCTGAGCCCCCTCCTGCATCCTAAAATCTGGCCAGACCCTGCACCCCAATCTCCAGCTGCTCCTGCACCCCAACTCCCTCCCAGACCCTGCACCCCCAGCCCTGACTCCTGCACCCTGAACACCCTGCCCTCCCTGACCCTTGCACCCCCTCACACCCCCAGCCCCTCCCTCCTTCACCCCTCTCAAACACACCCCAGTTCCCTGCCCTCCCTGATTCCTGCAACCACCCATAACCACTTATCCCCCACCCCCTGCCCATCACACACCCCCAGCCCTGACTCCTGCACCCTGAACACCCTGCCCTCCCTGACCCCTGCACCCCCTCACACCCCCAGCCCTTACTCCTTCACCCCTCTCAAACACACCCCAGTTCCCTGCCCTCCCTGATTCCTGCAACCACCCATAACCACTTATCCCCCACCCCCTGCCCATCACACACCCCCAGCCCTGACTCCTGCCCCCCCACATCCCCACCTGCATTGCTCGCATGAAACAGGAGCTGCTCCAGGTAAGTGCTCCACTCTCCAACCCCCTGCCCCAACCCTCAGCCCCCTCCCACACCCTAACTCCTGGCCAGACCCTGCACTCCAACATTTTTAATTTTTAATAAAGGGCTCTTATCCAAAGCACTTTAAAATAGTTAGCTAACGGCACAAACAATATATGGAAAGATCATTAAGTGGTGCACCAAGACTCTCGGTCATTTTCAAGTGGTCTGTGGAAAAATCGGTTAGACGACAAAAACAATCAATGTACCTCACTTTATTTTCATTTACTTCCTATTACTTATAGGAGAAGGAGGGGGAAAAAAAAGAATGAAAAATGGGGGTGGGAGGGAAATAAGAGAGGGTGATCTTTTTGTTGCTTATGTCCCAAGGAGGGACCCCTAAAATGGAGCTGAGCACAGGGCCCCACTAACGCTAAATCCGCCACTGAGCTTCCTTCTCTGGATACCCCCAGCCAGCATTCAAGGACGCACGGACTGTCTGTGTGATAAGTAACCCGGATCAGCAGCTGACTCCAGCAGCCTGCTCGTTACACCCCAAGCATAATTGTGGTCTGGGTGGAGAAGGCTCACGGTTTGAGAGATCAGGGGTAGGAAGCTTCTGCTGATTATGCCGCACCGAACCCTCAGTTTTACTTGAACAAACAGGAGCTATTTGACACTGTGCGATACGGCTCCTGTGCTCTGTTCCCAAAGTGTTCTGCAGCAGGGGAGGGTCTCTGGTAGCTTGTGTGTTACTGGCATATTGGGGTGATGCTGAAACAGGGCAGAGTAGAGGTGGCATTGTGGGGCTGGCGTGAACCATGTCTCTTCTTTTCCCCTTCCAAGAATAGAGGGGACAGGACTCCTTACCCAGCGAGGTCACATTCTCATAGTTCTCCTGCATGACATCCCAGTAGAGGGCTCTCTGAGCGGGGTCCAGCAGAGCCCATTCTTCCCTGGTGAAATACACAGCCACCTCCTCGAAGGTCACCGGCCCCTGAAAGAGCAAGAGTCCAACACTCAGTAACTGCTGCCCCACTCAGAGCCCCCCTATACATGGAGAACAGGAGCCAAACAGAAACTCTGGGTGGATTGCAGTCAGAGTCCCACCCCCACCCTGCTCAGAGCATCCAGGAAACACCAGGGGGAGGGGACGAAGCGAGAGCCCCTCCTCTCTCCCAGCAGACCCATCACACACCTACTAGCCACCGACTGATACAGGAGATGGGGCCCCTAGCAGGGTCCAGGGACAGCTCCCTGGTAGGAAGCCCAACACCCTCCCCATTCTGAAGAGCTGGATGGGAAGGGAGGGGAATCTTCCTCAAGCCTCACTGGTGGGTGCCCCCTTCATATCTCACAGCAGCCGCTGGTTAGTCAGGTCGGGCTCCAGCACTATGAGTCTGGTCAGTTTTCCCAGCCCCATGCAGCTGGGTTATTTTCTGCTCCACAAACTAGAGCATTTCCACCGCCGAACCTCCTGGGTCTGTTCCTAGAATCTAGGCCACATATTAAATAACTCCCAGCAGGTTTAGCACACCCCTGTCCTCCTCCCTTTCTCCACCCTGTGCATTTCCTGCAAACCAGCCTGTGCAAACCTTCCCATCTCCCACGTATTTGCTGTCCCTCTCCCCCGCTGAAGGAACCCACCCAGCAACCCCCTGATAATACCTACCTGAACCGGCTCGTCTGCAGCCATTTCTCTACCCTGTCCAACGAGAGGACGGGATGAACTGGAGCGAAACATGGACGTTATTCCGCAGCCTGGCAGGGCGAGAAGGGCAGTTGTGAAGGTTTCAGAACAGGCTTTAATTCATTTCACAGCATGATTCCCCCAGGCCCTTTCCCTGCAGACAGGCACCCTAGAGTCTGCCATGCTGAGAAAGGCTTGATCTCTTTATACGGTGTAGACCTGGCCTCTCCTGCCAGGCTAAGCCCACAGAGACATTTTTAACCTCCCTTCTCCCTCCCCTCACCCCCTAACAAAGTCTCTGAACACAAGGCTAGAAAAAAGCAGAACCAAAGGAGTCACTGTGGGGGATCCCCTCAGACACTGACCCCATGGCAGCCACACCCCAGCAGGAGGGATATGGACTCAGGAACTGGATTTTCCTCTGTCTGATTCTCATCTTTTCCACAGGAAAGTGACTCTATCCAGGGTGCAGTAATACATCTGTCTGGGCAGATTAGAGATCTGGAAATCTCTCTCCAAACTCTTCTCTCCCACAGCCCCTTTCAGTCTCTCTTTCTCCTTCTATCTCCTTTTCCCCTCTCCCTGCCCGTCTGGTAGGAAAGTCCCACTCCTGGGTAGTTTGCTCCCCCATGACTGGATTTGCTCCTGCAATTGTTAATTGGATGAGAAACGAGGGGGGTCTGTTTGTGTAGAGTCATTTTAAGGCCAGACCCCAGCATTTTCCCTTTGTTTCTTTCAGTTACTTGGAATGTCTGGCTCAGAATTTAGTATTAACAGGGCCCAGGGCTGCCCTAGGGGGCTAGGACCAGCTGGAGAAAGTCATCCCCTGGGCTGGGCAGAGAGGCAGCTTTAATTCAGGTCACTTCCCAGCACAGAACCCCGCTGGGGGAGCAGCAGCTGCTAAGCCTGGTCTCCCCGATCACAATGGAGGCTGCAGCGTCTGACCCAGGAAGCTGAACCCCAGTATCCTGAGCAGAGAGGGACAGAGCGTTTGAGCAGCTTCCCTCCTTTAGCTCCCTGGGGAAAGCAGCTAACGAGAGCCCCTCCTCACAGGGAGAATTGCTAATCTCATTTGCCCCACTGTCGATTCGGAGTCACTCCTTGTCTTTCCATACAGTGACTCTGGATTAACAATGGTCTCAATGAAACCAGAGTTCAGAAAGAATGAGTCCAGAACGCTGTGGAAGAGACCATTGTGCGGCAGTGCTGACCCCCTTCCCACCTCCCTCACCCCCCAGATCGAGGACAAGGACTGGGGGGCACAAATTTTCCTAACGGAACCAAAAGTTCCTGCAGTTTTCAAAAGAGGAGAAAAGCAAAATCTGTGATTTCACACGAACAGTGACTGATAAGTGGACAGAAAGTTATCACAGTGACAGGGTCTGTGACTGGGGAATGCCCGGCAGTGCTTGGAGCCAGGACTCTGGCACAAGTTGATCAGAGAGAAGGATCATGGTTAGCAGAAGTTCCCACAGCCAGGGGCCCAACAGCTATTCCCTGGGACGCAGCCCCCAGAGTCCCCAGCCAGGGACCCCAGATACCCCTCAAAGCCCCACCGGCCAGGGAAGCCCCACCAGACCATGACTGTCAGGTTGGGAATCCCAGAGGGTTCCCCCCACCAAGAGCCCCCAGCAGCCAGGGACCCACCCACTGGGAACTCAGTCCCTCACTGCCTGCCTAGGATCCCCCCACCCCCCCTCCAGCAGGATCTGCCCTGCCCTTTGCCTGGCACCCCCTCCTCCCCCCTGCGGGATCCCCTGATGCTTTACAGGGGCACCCCCTGGCCTAGCGCTGGGGATTCTCCCACACACACTCTGTGCACTGGGCACGGCAGCGATCCCAGGAGCCAGCTGGGGAAGCCCAGACAGAGCCCCAGGCACAGCACCAGGCTCCCTCTAACTTCCTGTCCCGCCTCCCCAGAGACACCCCCCTCCCCCTGTTCTGCAGCCAACAGGCCCCCAGCGATACCCACCTCCAGGACCCACAGCCTCAGGGCTGGGCACATCACACCCACCTCCTGAAACCCCAAATCTCCAGAACCCACCAACCTCACTAGGGTACCCCCTGCCCAGCCACCCAAACACCTCCCCCCACCACAATGCATCTTCATATCCAGCTGCAATCTCCTCATACAGACACCCCTTCCCCCAGAGCAATAGTGTTACCTCACAGTGTGTGATAAGTGGATAGAAAGTGACCACCGCCCCCTGCTGGCCAGTCACACAGGCAGAGGGAGCCCTGGGGGATGCTTCTTTAACAGGAGAATGGAAGGCCTGGAGGGACAAAATAGGTAAGAAATGTTCATGCCTGTTACTAGCAAATAATGGCCACCATGGATCCACCCCAGAAGTGGCTGCATCTTAGCACTGCGGGAAGCAACCCCTCACAGAGGCCATTTGCTATGGGGTTTGGGAAACTTCTGGACCCACACTGCACTCAGAGAGACCTCCTCATCCCGTGCCAGCTGGAGAAAAGGATTCAGCCAACTCTCCTGTTATCAGCTGGGAAACACTGATCCCCAAACATGGGGAGGCCTCTGAATTTGATGGGTATTAAACGTGTGTCTGGTCTCTTTCTTCGGCAAACATTTTAACAGAGATAAAGGAGGAAGAAATGATTCTCAAAGGAGACGGGAAAGATGATCTCTGGGCAATTTAACTCCCTGCAACAACCAGGATGGAGAATGACTCAGGGCAACAGGTTCCCTCCAATGAAGAAGTTGCTGGGATTTAGAGACATGGGGAACAGCCCCAAACCAGAGAGGATTTTTAATTGACATTTGATGATGACATAGAAAGAGGGAAAACCTGAGATTTGAGATCAGTGTTCAGAAATGAAAAAGAAAGGGTGGAAATCAGAGGGATTTTTGGATCCATTTTTGTAAATTAGTGAAAGGAAAGTGGAACTTCAGAGGGATTTTATATCAGTTGTTGATATGGGGTAAAATCTGAGTGTATTTCACATCAATATTTGATAAACGAATAAAGAGGAAATGGGCAACATAAGGACACATTTTGTATCCATAGTCAAGAATCTGAGAAAAGGTGTAAATCTGAGATTTTTTTTTTTTAGTAATTTATAAATAGAGACAAGGAAAAACTCAGGGCATAGTCACTTAGAAATAGACAAGTAGAGAGAAAGTGGGGCAAATTTTTAGGGTATTTTATATGAATCTTTGAGATTTGCAGAGAATACATGTCACAAGGTAAGCAACTGATAAGAAAATTAATTCATCTACACGAGTTCCAATCAACACTCCTGAGGTGAATTTTGGGGAGGATATTGTGTGTCGAGCCAATGAAGAGTAATACATTTTTGTAACTCTCCTTTGTGCTGCATAAAGTATTTCTTTCCACACAAATTAAAGCCCAATTGTAAGTAAAATCTTGCTTATCAAAGGTGCCTGTTCCAGAATTCTTTTTCCTACAGGGCTACGGTGCTTTGATTCCTGACCTCTCTCTGAGTGTGACTGGTGTGTGATGCTCACAATACTTCAGAAGAAAAGTTCTCTTATTGCTGAGTGTCATTTGCATGAATAAAAAGTTACTGATTTCCTCAAATCACACAGAATAAAACCCACCACAACATAACGTCACGTCAGGCAATTCAGGGAAAAAACCAACCCCCCCTCCCCACACACACACACACACACACACACGGGGCAGGTGTTGATCAGGGATCAGATCTGAGCGGTTCCCACCAGGGTCTGACCGAGGAGCGGGGGAAGCGGCGCCATTTGCCCCCAAGGCCCCGTCCCGCGGGACCCGGGCTCAGGGTCGATCCGGGCGGTGGCTCGCGCGGTCCCGTTCCCGAGGCGGGGCCCCGCGCGCGGCGCGGTCCGGCGACGGCAGCAGCGAAGGCGGGAGAACGGGGCGGGGGGGGGGGGGGTTGGGATGTTTTATATCCGGGTCTGAGCGTTGGGGGGAAAATGGGTCACAGACTCCGCCCCCGGCAGCGGGGAGACAAACCCCCAGCGCGGGGGGAGGGCCCGGGGGGGGGATTTTACGGGACGCTCCAGCGCACGCGGGCAGTGACGGTTCCCCCCCCTCACACGGGCCGCAGGGAGCCCGAGAGGGGAGGGGGCGGCAGTGGGGGAGGGGGAGGGGCAGGTGCGAGACACGGACACACACTCACCTCCCCCCCCGTCCCACCGCTACGGAGGCCGCACCGGGACCCCCCGCCCCGCCCCGCCCCGCCCCGCCCCAGCTCCAGCTCCAGCTCCAGCTCCAGCTCCCGGCCCGGCCCAGGGCGGGGGGGTCTCGGGCCCAGGTGTCTGTTCCCCGCCCCCCGCTCGCCTCTTACCGGTTCTGCCGCGCGCCTGGAGCCTCCCCCCGCAGCGGCCGGAAGTGACGCACCCCGCGGGGGACGGAGGGGAAGGAGACACGTGACGGGTCCGGTGTAACGCCAGAAACAGCTCCCGCTCCGGATTCGCTCCTTGGGCTGCACTGAGCATGCGCAGCCGAACGGCGCCTGCGCAGTAACCGCCGCTGTGGCCGCGGCCCGCTCTCTGCCCTCACCGCTCCCGGCGCTTCGCTGCCCGCTCCGCGGGGGGGTGAAAAGCGCCGGGGGGGGGCAAATCGCAGCGGGGGGGAGGGGCTGACAGGGGCTGAGCGGGGCAGAAATTCACTGGCCGGGGGGGTCGAGTTGCGGCAGGGGGCGGCGGGGGGAAATGGGGGGGGGAGCCGCTGCCAGACCCTGTGCGGGACAAACCCCCGTTTGGGGGGGGGGGAACAGGGGCCCCTCGGGCCGAGCCCCCCGCTGCGCGCGCAGATCTGGGGGGGTCGGGGGGGGCACCGGCTGTCTCGGTTCTGCCGCGTGTCAGCCCGGGGGGGGGCGGGTTCCCGCGGCTCCAGGCACCGCCCCCCCCCCCCGCCTGTCCGAGCCCCGACCCCGCAGCGCCGCTCGGTCTGTGCCAGCGCTGCGGGGCGGCCCCTGCTCCGGCCGGGAGCCCGAGTGCGGGACACACCGGCCAGACCCCCCCGCCCCCCCCCCCGGCTCTGCCTCCCGCCCTGGGACTGTGGGAAAGTGTCTGTGTCCGTGTGAAACCCCCGCAGCCCCTTCCCCTGCCACAGCGCCGAGCTGCCAACTCCCCCCCCGAGCCCGCGTGTCTGCCCCCCCTGCACCCCCATCCCCTGCCCCAGCTCAGAGCCTGCACCCCTCACTCAACCTCCCCACAGCCTGCAACCCTCCCGCCCCCCAACTCCCTCCCCGAGCCCACATGTCCGCACCCCCCCTGCACCCCCATCCCCTGCCCCAGCTCAGAGCCTGCCCCCCTCACTCAACCTCCCCATAGCCTGCAACCCTCCCGCCCCCCAACTCCCCTCCCGAGCCCGCGTGTCCGCACCCCCATCCCCTGCCCCAGCTCAGAGCCTGCACCCCTCACTCAACCTCCCCATAGCCTGCAACCCGCGCCGCCCCGAACTCCCTCCCCGAGCCCACATGTCCGCACCCCCCCCTGCACCCCCATCTCCTGCCCCAGCTCAGAGCCTGCACCCCTCACTCAACCTTCCCATAGCCTGCACCCCTCCCGCCCCCCAACTCCCTCCCAGAGCCCGCGTGTCCGCACCCCCCCTGCACCCCCCCTGCACCCCCATCCCCTGCCCCAGCTCAGAGCCTGCACCCCTCCCTCAACCTCCCCATAGCCTGCAACCCCCCTGCCCCCCAACTCCCTTCCAGAGCCTGCACCCCAAACAGGGCTGGATTAACCTTTTGTGGGCCTGGTGCTAAACATATTTGTGGGTCCCCCTGGGGGAAATGGGGACATGGGGCAGGGGGGCAGAGTCCTCAGAGCGAGGGGCTCGCCGGGGGCAATGGATGAGTCATGGCACGGCAGGGACAGCCCAACTCCACCCAGCCCAGTACAAGGGCCTGTTTACAAACCGGGAGCTGCCAGACCCACGCTGTCCAGACCCCCCACACTTCCCAACACACACACCGATCTCCCCCACTGACAGCCCCCCAACACACACAGATCTCCCCACCCCACAGTGCCCAGCACCCCCCAGACCCACTAGAGACCTACTCTCCCACACCCTAACCCCCAGCCACAGTAGCCGGCCCTGATGGGAGGTGACTGTGTCTGCCAGGCTGAGATGGCAGCGCAGCCAGAGCTGGTCCTGGGGCAGGAGAACTCCGGCCCCTTGGGAGTGGTGGAAGCAGCCAGGCTGGAGCAGGAGCAGAGCCTACCCGGGCCAGGCTCCCTCAGGACCCAGCTGAGCCTCCCCCCTCCCCCACTGTCCCCTGTGAGTGGCTGACACTGGCCCAGCCTCTGCACCAGTCCCAGGTGGCTCTTCCCCCAGGGAGGCAGGTGGGGCCACACAGGTCCCAGGCAGTGGAGACAGCTCAGAGCTGGAGCAGTGCTGGGGAGTGGGGCAGATCCCTGAGACGTGACTCCCGAGATCCCACCCAGCCCACCCACATCCATTGGCCCCGTGGCCAGCAGCCCTGCTGAGCACACACCTCTCTCTCTCCCTGCTTTCCTATCACCAGTTATGTTACTACAGGAATGAAATCGAGACATCCCGTAAAACAGCTAGTTCCACATTGTTCTTCAAACCTCAGATCATTGAAATGCAGCTTTGCATTTGAGATACTATATGACTGTAGTACATTTTGCACTGCCTGCATCTACACTGACATCAGGAGAGGAGAAGAGGACAAGACTGTCCCTAGCATATGTGATTTTAAAGAAAGGTGAGACACACCCACCCACTATCAATGCAACAAGAAGGGAGAACAGTAGCTGGTGCCAAGAGAGAAGATGCAATGAAACCCTCCTGTACCCACAGCTGATGTCTGAAAAGCATCAGTCACTCTGCAGATCAAAGAAAGAAAGAGCAGCCAGTTTCAGACAGATAGGATCCTTATGACCTATATAGGAGAAGTGCACTTCCCTATAGCAGTTTCCCAACATAGTTTTCTTATGGATTTATTTATTAAGCAAAAATTAAGATTAGGAGTCTGATTTAAATTATGTACATTTTCAGTGTTAGTTAAGTATGAAACTATTGCAGCTACTTTTATTTTACTCCTGCCTTCATAAAAAGCTACTGAGTTATAACAGATAATTACAAAGACTAAAGTACATGTGTCAGAGTCTACCCTCACTTGAAACTGGGCGGTTTCAAAGTGAGGACCCGCATGTATTCTGCCACCATGTCCTATGGGATCTCACCCCCACTTTGAGCTTGTGGGTTCAAAGATGGGGACCCGCAGGTATTCTGCCACCACCCTAACCCTTAGGGTAGGGTTCCTTCTCGCTGCCACCACTCAATTAGGAAATGTGAATTGAGACACAGTCCTTCCCCAAAATCCTAGGGGATTCCAAGAGCCCCAAATCCATGGAGTTCTTACACCCAGGAGAAACAAACCATTCCCCCTGCTTCCTCCCCCCTCCCTTTTCCTAGGAGAGATACCGGGATCCAACTACAGAGGGATACCTCCCCCTCCCCTTTCCCTGAGAATCCACCCAAGGAAAGACCAACAAGTCCTTAATAGAAAAGAATTTATTAAAGAATAAAAAGAAAATACAGAATCTCTATGAGCCCAGGCTGGACACTCATAGGGTATAACCTTATCAATCTCTGGAGAGAATCCCCTCTCCCCCTTTTCTCAGTAAAAGCAATATCAGCAAACAGGAATAAAGCATTTCCTTTAGCAAACACACAATTGCAAATATAGAAATCAAATCATAAGACTAATTCGCCTTTCTAATTAATACTCACTATTAATTAGTAGAAACTACTCCAGGAGAACTTGGAGACATGACTGTCCTCTGTTAGATCCAAAAACAGTTCTCACACAGACAAAGGCTTCCCTCCACAGAGATTTGAAAAAATCTTATCTCTGATTGGTCCTCTGGTCAGGTGGTCACCAGGTACTACATGTTAACCCTTTCCAGGTAAAACAGACCTTAACCCTTAACTATCTGTTTATGACAACATGCTTTAATATAATTAGGACCGGGCAACCCAAGATGAAAACTACACCGTGGAAGAGTCCTACAACCAGGTATTTGAGGCCAATCCCTTTATCAATGGAATCCTCAACCAAAATATGAGGAAGGAGAAGAGTCACCCTCAAACTTTTGACAATAGCTCAAGATCAGACACCAAGTCGTCCAGCACCATTCGTATTCTGGTTTTGGATAAAATACTTGATCTTGTCTACATGATAGAAACCTTCCTCTCTCCAAGTCTACACCCCACTACACCCTTTAGCAAGAAAGTAACCATTAAACAAGTTCTGAATCAGTCGTCTTTCTTCCCAATTTAGTTTTAACAATAAAGCTGCAACGTAAGTAGCTATGGGAGAAGACAGTGCAACTACTAGGTATTGGTGGGGGAAAAGTGTGCTAGTAATGTCCTGGATATACTGGCAGGGCCGGCTTTAGGCCAATTCAACCAATTCCCCTGAATCGGGCCCTGCACCTAAGAGGGGCCCGCGCCCAAGCCCCGGTTCGGTGTATTGGCAAGAGTCAGTGCACTGTACCAGGGTGGCCCGGCTTCTCCAGGGGACAATTTAAAGGGCCTGGGGGCCCTTTAAATTGCCACCACAGCCACACTGCTGGAGCCCTGGGGTAGGGCTGTGGGGATCTGTGGGCTACTTAAAAAGTCCGTGGCTCCCGTTGCTTCTATCACCCCAGCCCTTTAAATAGCCACTGGAGCCCCACCGCTTCCCCAGGTCTCCAGCAGCTGTGTACATGGCCAGGGCTGTGGAAGCAGGCATGGGCGCCAGCTTATATGGGCTCGTGGAGCTAAAGCCCCAGGAATATTCATAATCAGGGGCTCTGCTCCACCAATATTTTCTCCCCCTCCCCGGAGCTTCCCTGCCTGAATGTAAAGAGAGCAGGCAGCGCGTGTCTCTCTCCCTTCTGCTGCCGCAGCCTAAGGGCTAAAGCTGCAGCATTAGCATAAGAAAGAGCAATGCTAGCTACTGCTGTAGCACCTTGGGAGGGGGAGTGGAGTGGAGGGGGCCGTGCTGTGCTGTTCTCCCCTCCCCTGCCCCTACCTGGAGGAGACCGAAGGGGACTTCTGGCCAGGAGACGGACATCACTCACCTTAGCAGCTGCTTCCGTGAGTGTTTGACCCTATGATTTATTATGTTTGAGTGTTTGACCCTATGATTCTGCCCCAGCCCCAGCTCCTACCCCCAGTGAGGTGCAGCAGGCTGCACAGGGGAGGCAGGAAGCCACATGTGAAGGCAATGCCCCCTCCCCCAGCACCCACCAACCCACCCGCCACAGGAGGGATGGGAGAGGGAGGCTTCCTAGACCTGAGCAGCTGGGGCTTGGGTGAATTTTATGACACCCTGCTCCCCCGCCCCATAGCCACCACCACCCTGCCTACCCCACTTCTGCCCCATGCTGGGCAAGGGGCAGCCCCATCCCCCATCCACAGTGAAGTTATGGTGAGGGGCAGCAACATGGAAGGCCACCTGCGCCCCCCCCCCGTACCCATCATAGGGGAGGTGAGTGAGCTTTCTGGACCTGAGAGGGGCCCTAGGAGCATGTGCAGTGACTGTGGTGCAGAGTGAGTGTGCCATGGGGGGCAGGGGAGGAGAGGAGGGGTCCCTCCCCTGGAGCTTGCTGCTGCCAGTGGTGGTGATGGGGAGTCCTCTCTGGCCCTAGCCCTGGGGCAGCCTGTCTGCATCCCAAGTTCCTTATCCCCAGCCCTGTGCCCCCAGCACCCCAACCCTGAGCACCCTCCTGCACTGTGAACCCCTCATCCCCAGCCCCACCCCAGAGCCCTCACCTGAGGGGAAAAACGTGCAACTTAAATTTGGTGGTCAGTTTGGAGTATCATTGTGTTTAGCACAATACTTGATTATTTTACACCCCTTTAAAGTATATAACTAGTCGTATACAGGTGTTCCAAAGTGGGAATGTTCTTCTCTGAATACTGTGTGGGTGCCTCAGTTTCCCCTATGCATTTCTTAAGGCTCTAGATGGTGGGATAAGGGGGTGTGATTGTCGTAGAGCCCTAGAGGGCCAGTGTGATGCTGTCTGCACAGAGAATGGCTGCAACCCTGCCTCCAGGCAACTGATGGCCTGGGCCACTCTCCTGCCAGGTGCCAACTGAAGGTGTTGGAGAACAAAGAGATCAGGTGGCCTCCTAAGGCTTGGAAAAGAGACAAAGGCCAGAGGAGGGAGTGTCAGTGCCTGTGCAGACTTCCGGGAAGCGCATGGTGTGGAAGGGGATGCTGGGATGCTTTGGAACAACTCCATACAAAGCCAGTCAGGACTCTGGGGGAGCCTCCTCTCTGAGCATACTGTCTCCAGGGCAAGAAGCTTGCACCTTCCTGGGTCTGACCTCGGAGCATTCAGCATGCCCTTCCACACCATGCACTTTCCGCAGCGAGTCTGCCCAGGCAGGTCCTGGGGCAACCAGGGGTCCCTGCACCCCAACTCCGCAGTCAGATGTGACTCTCAGCCAGACAGTAAAACAGAAGGTTTATTAGATGACAGGGATACAGTCTAAAACAGAGCTTGTAGGTACAGAAAACAGGACCCCTCAGTCAGGTCCATCTTGGGGGGTGGGGAGCCCAGACCCAAGTTCTGGGCCTCTCCCGATTTCCCCAGCCAGCTCCAAACTGACACTCCCTCATCTGGCCTTTGTCTCTCTTCCGGACAAGGAGGCCACCTGATCTCTTTGTCCCCAACGCCGTCAGTTGGCACTTTGCAGGGGAAACTGAGGCATCCACACAGTATTCAGAGAAAACATTAAGAACATTCCCACTTTGTCACAACAAGTGCAACAAAATTTAATACCGTATATTAGGTATTAATAGGCAAGTGCTGCTTCTGACTTTCCACTTTTAATTGACCATTGTAATCTTGTGGTGCTGACGCGTTGTAGCTTCATTTTATATCGGCTTACAGGGCGGGAGCGGGGGGGGACCACCATTTTGGGCCCCACCAAAAATTATACGAACCTGCCGCCTATGGGAGGCCGGGGCTTCTCCGGCTGCAGTGGAGCCAGCTCAGGTAGGGGTTATTGGGGGGTTGCTGGTGGGTTCCTGCTGGAGGGGGAGGGGCAGGAAATACTGAAGAGGTGGCAACTTCTGGGGAGTTAGGGCTGGAGGGGGCAGGGAATACCCTGGGTGAGGAAAGGGAGGGGGACAGAGTGTGACAAACCTGCTGGGGCTTGTTAACATGGGCCTAGATCCTCGGAACAAACACTTGGGTGTTGGGGGAGAAAATTCCCTAATTTGTGAAACAGGAAATAGAGAAACCAACCCCCTGGGCAGGGCTGGGAAAACTGACCAGACTTCCAGTGCTGAATCCAGGGGCTGGTGTGACATGGAAAGGGGGCACCCAGCAGGGAGGTGTAGGGAAGATGTCCCAGCCCCTCACATCCAGCTGCTGGCAGTGGGGAGGGTGTTGGGTTCCCCAACATGGGGTTGTATCAGCCTCTGGCTAGTAGGTGTGTGATGGATCTGCTGGGAGAGACAAGGGGTCCCTCTTTGTTCTCTCACCGTGATGCCCCCTAGCTGCTCTCAGGACTAGGGGCACAAATTTTCTAAACTGAACCAAAAGTTCCTGCAGTTTTCAAAAGAGGAGAAAAGCAAAATCTGTGATTTCACACTCACAGTGTCTGATAAGTGGACAGAAAGTTATCACAGTGACAGGGCCGGTGACTGGGGAATGCCGGGCAGTGCTTGGAGCCAGGACTCTGGCACGAGTTGATCAGAGAGAAGCATCATGGTTAGTAGAAGTTCCCACAGCCAGGGGCCCACCAGATATTCCCTGGGATGCAGCCCCCAGAGTCCCCAGCCAGGGACCCCAGATACCCCTCAAAGCCCCACCGCCAGGGAAGCCCCACCATACCATGACTGTCAGGTTGGGAATCCCAAAGGGTTCCCCCCACCAAGAGCCCTAGCAGCCACGGACTCGCCTACTGGGAACTCAGTTCCTCACTGCCTGCCTAGGACCCGCCCCGCACACCACCACTAGCAGGATCTGCCCTGCCATTTGTCTGGGACCCCCTCCTCCACCCAGCGGGACCCCCTGATGCTTTTCAGTGGGACCCCTCACTCTGCTTCCCTGGCACCCCCTGACCTAGTGCCAGGGATCCCCTCCCCCAGCTCTGTGCACTGGGCACAGCAGCGATGCCAGGAGCCAGCCGGGGAAGCCCAGACAGAGCCCCTGGCACAGCACCAGGCTCCCTCTGACCCCCTGTCCCGCCTCCCCAAGAGACGCCCACCCCGGCTGTCCTGCAGCCAACGGCCCCCAGCAATACCCACCTCCAGGACCCACAGCCTCAGGGCTGGGCACATCGCAACCACCCCCTGAAACCCCAAATCTCCAAAACCCAACAACCTCACTAGGGTACCCCTTGCAATCTCCCCGCCACAGACACCTCCCCCCACCCCGCACAACACTGTTACCTCAGAGTGTCTGCTAAGTGGATAGAGAGTTATCACTGCCCCCTGCTGGCCAGTCACACAGGCAGAGGGAGCCCTGGGGGATGCCTCTTGAACAGGAGTATGGAAGATCTGGAGAGCAAGAAAGGTAAGAAATGTCCATGCCTGTCACTAGCAAATAATGGCCACCATGGATCCACCCCAGAAGTGGCTGCATCTTAGCACAGGGGGAATCAACCCCTCACAGAGGCCATTTGCTATGGGGTTTGGGATACTTCTGGACCCACACTGCACTCAGAGAGACCTCATCCCGTGCCAGCTGGAGAAAAGAAAAGGGTCCAGCAAACTCTCCCGTTACCAGCTGGGAACCACTGATCCCCAAACAGGGGGAGGCCTCTAGCTTTGATGTGTATTAAAGATGTGGCTGGTCTCTTTCATCAGCAAACATTTTAACACAGATAAAGGGGGGAAGAAATGGCTCTCAAAGGAGAGGGGAAAGATCAACACTGGGAAATTTAACCCCCTGCAACCTCCAGGATGGACAGTGATTCAGGGCAACAGGTTTCCTCCAAGAAAGGAGAAGTTGCTGGGATTGAGAGACATGGGGAACAGCCCAACATGACAGGATTTTTAATTGATATTTGATAGTAACGTAGAACTGAAAGAGAAAGACTGGAAATCTGAGAGATTTTGGCTCTATTTTTGCAAATAATAGAGAGGAAAGTGGAAAATCAAAGGGATTTTATATCAGTTTATAACTGATGTGCAGTAAAATGTCAGTGTTTCACATCAGTATTTGTTAAATGAAGAGAGAGGAAATGGGCAACATTTGCAAACATTTTATATCCATGTTCAAGAAGCTGAGAAAAGGGGTAAATTTGAGATTTTTTTTATTTTATAATTAGAGAGACAGGGGAAAATCTCAGGGCAAACGTTTAGGGTATTTTATATCAACCTTTGAGATTTGCAGAGAAAACGTGTCACGACCTGCAACTGAAGGTGGAAAATCAGACTCCTGGAGAGACCAGGGGGAAATGGGGGAGACGGGAGAGCGGCGCATTGGCGGGGAAAGGGGCGAATCTCCCCGGATTTTACAGCCCGGGTGAGACACTGAGCGAGAAAAGGGGCAGAACTGGAGAGAATTTGTATCGGGGGCGAGAGGCAAGTGGCACCAACAGGGACAGGAGCCAATTAACCCCCCTCCCCCCTTCGCCCGCCTGCCACTGACCTTCCCCCCCCCAGCTCCAGCTTCTCCCCCCCCCCGCCCGACACCCCCCCAGGGTCCCCCCCATCCCAGCGGGGGGGCGGATGCTGCTGCGGTTCCGCTGGGGCCGAGGTGGCTCTGAGGCTTCTCCCGGGTTCCCCGGGGCAGAGTCACGTGACCGCCCCCCCCAGCGCCCCCCCCCCGGGGTCTCTCACTCCCCGGGGCTGGGGCGGGCAGAGAGGCTCCAACGGCCCCGCGCGAGCCAGGCAGAGCCGCTGGGGCCCGCGCGCGTTTGCAACCCGGCTTGGTTCCCCCCCACGTCACTTCCGGTCCAGGGAGCGTCAGGAACTACATCTCCCAGCCTGCCCCGGGGCCGCTTCCGCCCTCTCCTCAGCTCCGGTAACGGAGGGTTTCAGCAGGTAAAATCGCGCATGCTCAGTGCGAGCCCCGCTGCGGGCGGGAGAACAAAGCTGCAGCTGCTGCCTCCGCGTGAGCCGGGCCTGGGCTGAGCCGCTGCTGCTCCCCGGGGGGGGCCCGGCCGGGGGGGGTTTCTCCAGCTGGGCCCCGCCCCCCGGGCAGCCCCGGGCTCTGCCCGCCCCAGCCCCGCCCGGAGCCCCCGGGGGGTGAGAGACCCCGGGGGGGGCGGGCACGTGACTCTGCCCCGGGGAACCCGGGAGAAGCCTCGGAGCCGCCTCGGCCCCAGCGGAGCCGCAGCAGGATCCGCCCCCCCCTCTCCTGGGATGGGGGCGTGGCCCGGCGGGGAGGACCTGGGAGTGAGGGGGGTGTCGGGCGGGGGGGGGGGGAGGTTGAACTGTCTCTGGGCAGCCAGGAAATTCCCGGGGGGTGGCGGGGGGGCGAAGGGGGGAGGGGGGTTAATTGGCTCCTGTCCCTGTTGGTGCCACTTGCCTCTCGCCCCCGATACAAATTCTCTCCAGTTCTGCCCCTTTTCTCGCTCAGTGTCTCACCCGGGCTGTAAAATCCGGGGAGATTCGCCCCTTTCCCCTCCAATGCGCCGCTCTCCCGTCTCCCCCATTTCCCCCTGGTCTCTCCAGGAGTCTGATTTTCCACCTTCAGTTGCATAGTTGGTGACATGTTTTTTCTGCAAATCTCAAAGGTTGATATAAAATACCCTAAACATTTGCTCCACTTCTCTCTAGTTGTTTGTTTCTAATTGAACATGCCCTGAGATTTCCCCCCCTCTCTAATTATAAAATAACAAGAAAATCTCAGATTTACCCCTTTTCTCAGCTTCTTGAACATAGATATAAAATGTTTGCAAATGTTGCCCATTTCCTCTCTATTCATTTAACAAATACTGATGTGAAACACTGACATTTTACTGCACATCAGATATAAACTGATATAAAATCCCTTTGATTTTCCACTTTCTTCTCTATTATTTGCAAAAATAGAGCCAAAATCTCTCAGATTTCCAGTCTTTCTCTTTCAGTTCTACGTTACTATCAAATATCAATTAAAAATCCTGTCATGTTTGGGGCTGTTCCCCATGTTTCTCAATCCCAGCAACTTCTCTTTTCTTAGAGGAAACCTGTTGCCCTGAATCATTCTCCATCCTGGAGGTTGCAGGGGGTTAAATTTCCCAGTGTTGATCTTTCCCCTCTCCTTTGAGAACCATTTCTTTCCCCCCTTTACCTCTGTTAAAATGTTTGCCGAAGAAAGAGACCAGCCACATCTTTAATACACATCAAAGCTCAAAGCCTCCCCCTCTTTCGGGATCAGTGGTCCCCAGCTGGTAACGGGAGAGTTGGCTGGACCCTTTTCTTTTCTCCAGCTGGCACGGGATGAGGAGGTCACTCTGAGTGCAGTGTGGGTCCAGAAGTATCCCAAACCCCATGACAAATGGTCTCTGTGAGAGGTTGATTCCTACAGTGCTAAGATGCAGCCACCTCTGGGGTGGATCCATGGTGGCCATTATTTGCTAGTAACAGGCATGAACATTTCTTACCTATTTTGTCCCTCCAGGCCTTCCATTCTCCTGTTCAAGAGACATCCCCCAGGGCTCCCTCTGCCTGTGTGACTGGCCAGCAGGGGGCGGTGGTCACTTTCTAACGCTTCTCAGGCACTGCCAGGTAACACTGTTGCACTGGGGGAAGGGGTGTCTGTGTGGGGAGATTTCAGCTGGAGCTGAAGGGGTGTTGTGGTAGTGGGAGTTGTTTAGGTGACTGGGCAGGTGGGACCCTAATCAAATTGGTGGGTTCTGGAGGTTTGGGGGGGTTGGTTCTGATGTGCCCAGCCCTGACGCTTTGGGTCCTGGAGGTGGGTGTCGCTGTTGGCTGCAGAACAGTGGGTTGGGCATCTCTTGAGCAGGGGGTTAGAGGGAGCCTGGTGCTGTGCCAGGGGCTCTGTCTGGGTTTCCCCCGCAGACTCCTGGGATCGCTGCCGTGCCCAGTGCACGGGGGGGGGGGGGGGAGCGGAGCTCTGGCACTAGCTCAGGGGATGCCAGGCAAGCAAAGTGAAGGGTCCCACTGAAAAGCATCAGGGCAGAGGAGGGGGTCCCAGACAAACGACATGGCAGATCCTGCTGGAAATCAGGGGGGTGTCCTAGGCAGGCAGTGAGGGACTGAGTTTCTGGCGGGGTGTCCCTGGCTGCTGGGGGCACTTGGTGGGGGGAACCCTTTGGGATTCCCAACCTGGCAGTCATGGTCTTGTGGGGCTTCCCTGGCCAGTGGGGCTTTGAGGGGTATCTGGGGTCCCTGGCCGGGGATTCTGGGAGCTGTGTCCCAGGGAATATCTGGTGGGACCCTGGCTAGGGGGTGTCTGTTGCCCCTGGCTGTGGGGTCTGGGCTCTGGGTACTGGGGAGTGTCTGGGGGCTGCTACTAACCATGATCCTTCTCTCTGATCAACTTGTGTCAGAGTCCTGGCTCCAAGCACTGCCTGACATTCCCCAGTCACATGCCCTGTCACTGTGATAACTTTCTATCCACTTATCAGTCACTGTTAGTGTGAAATCACAGATTTTGCTTTTCTCCTCTTTTGAAAACTGCAGGAACTTTCAGTTCCATTTGGAAAATTGTGCCCCCCAGTCCTTGTCCTAGATCTGAGGTATGAGGGAGGTAGGAAGGGGGTCAGCACTGCCACACGATGGTCTCTTCCACAGCGTTCTGGACTCATTCTTTCTGAAATCTGGTTTCATTGAGACCAATGTTAATCCAGAGTCACTGTATGGAAGGACAAGGAGTGACTCCAGATGGACAGTGGGACAAATGAGATCAGCGGTTCTCCCTGTGAGGAGGGGCTCTCATTAGCTGCTCTCCTTAGAGAGCTAAAGGAGGGAAGCTGTTCAAACACTCTGTCCCTCTCTGCTCAGGATACTGGGGTTCAGCTTCCTGGGTCAGACGCTGCAGCCTCCATAGTGATCTGGGAGACCAGGCTTAGCAGCTGCTGCTCCCCCAGCGGGGTTCTGTGCTGGGAAGTGACCTGAATTAAAGCTGCTTCTCTGCCCGGCCCAGGGGATGACTTTCTCCAGCTGGTCCTAGCCCCCTAGGGCAGCCCTGGGCCCTGTTAATACTAAATTCTGAGCCAGAGTCTCCAGGTAACTGAAAGAAACGAAGGGAAAATGCTGGGGTCTGGCCTTAAAATGACTCCACACAAACAGACCCCCCCTCATTTCTCATCCAATTAACAATTGCAGGAGCAAATCCAGCCATGGGGGAGCAAACTACCCAGGAATGGGACTTTCCTACCAGATGGGCAGGGAGAGGGGAAAAGGAAATAGAAGGAGAAAGAGAGACTGAAAGGGGCCGTGGGGGAGAAGAGTTTGGAGAGAGATTTCCAGATCTCTAATCTGCCCAGACAGATGTTTTACTGCACCCTGGATAGAGTCACTCTCCTGTGGAAAAGATGAGAATCAGACAGAGGAAAATCCAGTTCCTGACTCCATATCCCTCCTGCTGGGGTGTGGCTGCCGTGGGGTCAGTGTCTGAGGGGATCCCCCACAGTGACTCCTTTGGTTCTGCTTTTTTCTAGCCTTGTGTTCAGAGACTTTGTTACGGGGTGAGGGGAGGGAGAAGGGAGGTTAAAAATGTCTCTGTGGGCTTAGCCTGGCAGGAGAGGCCAGGTCTACACTGTACAAAGAGATCAAGCCTTTCTCAGCATGGCAGACTCTAGGGTGCCTGTGTGTGGGAAAAGGGCCTGGGGGAATCATGCTGTGAAATGTATTAAAGCCTGTTCTGAAACCTTCACAACTGCCCTTCTCGCCTTGCCAGGCTGCAGAATAACGTCCATGTTTCGCTCCAGTTCATCCCGTCCTCTCGTTGGACAGGGGAGAGAAATGGCTGCAGAGGAGCCAGTTCAGGTAGGTATTATCAGGGGGTTGCTGGTGGGTTCCTTCAGTGGGGGAGAGGGACAGCAAATACGTGGGAGATGGGAAGGTTTGCACAGGCTGGTTTGGAGGTTGCAGTCTGGTTTGCAGGAAATGCACAGGGTGGAGAAAGGGAGGAGGACAGGGGTGTGCTAAACCTGCTGGGAGTTATTTAATATGTGGCCTAGATTCTAGGAACAGACCCAGGAGGTTCGGCGGTGGAAATGCTCTAGTTTGTGGAGCAGAAAATAACCCAGCTGCATGGGGCTGGGAAAATTGACCAGACTCATAGTGCTGGAGCCCGACCTGACTAACCAGCGGCTGCTGTGAGATATGAAGGGGGCACCCACCAGTGAGGCTTGGGGGACATTCCCCTCCCTTCACATCCAGCTCTTCAGAATGGGGAGGTTGTTGGGCTTCCTACCAGGGAGCTGTCCCTGGACCCTGCTAGGGGCTCCATCTCCTGAATCAGTCTGTGGCTAGTAGGGGGGTGATGGCTCTGCTGGGAGAGAGGAGGGGCTCTCGCTTCGTCCCCTCCCCCTGGTGTTTCCTGGATGCTCTGAGCAGGGTGGGGGTGGGACTCTGACTGCAATCCACCCAGAGCTTCTGTTTGGCTCCTGTCCCCCATGTATAGGGGGGCTGTGAGTGGGGCAGCAGGTACTGAGTGTTGGACTCTCGCTCTTTCAGGGGCCGGTGACCTTCGAGGAGGTGGCTGTGTATTTCACCAGGGAAGAGTGGGCTCTGCTGGACCCTGCTCAGAGAGCCCTCTACAGGGATGTCATGCAGGAGAACTATGAGAATGTGACCTCGCTGGGTAAGGGTTCCTCTCCCCTCTATTCTTGGAAGGGGAAAAGAAGAGAGATAGTTCATGCCACCCCACAATGCCACCTCTACTCTGTCCTGTTGCCTCATCACCCCAATATGCCAGTGACACACAAGCTACCAGAGACCCTCCCCTGCTGTAGAACACTTTGGGAATAGAGCACAGGAGCCGTATTGCACAGTGTCAAATATCTCCTGTTTGCTCAAGTAAAACTGAGGGTTAGGTGCGGCATAATCAGCAGAAGTTTCCTACCCCTGATCTCTCAAACCCTGAGCCTTCTCCACCCAGACCACAATTATGCTTGGGGTGTAACGAGCAGGCTGCTGGAGTCAGCTGCTGATCCGGGTTACTTATCACACAGACAGTCCGTGCGTCCTTGAATGCTGGCTGGGGGTATCGAGAGAAGGAAGCTCAGTGGCGGATTTAGCGTTAGTGGGGCCCTGTGCTCAGCTCCATTTTAGGGGTCCCTCCTTGGGACATAAGCAACAAAAAACTCTCTTATTTCCCTCCCACCCCCATTTTTTCATTCTTTTTTTCCCTTCCTCCTCCTCCTATAAGTAATAGGAAGTAAATGAAAATAAAGTGAGGTACATTGATTGTTTTTGTCGTCTAACCGATTTTTCCACAGACCACTTGAAAATCGCTGAGTCTTGGTGCACCACTTAATGATCTTTCCATATATTGTTTGTACCATTAGCTATCTATTGTAAAGCACTTTGGATAAGAGCCCTTTATTAAAAATTAAAAATGTTGGAGTGCAGGGTCTGGCCAGGAGTTAGGGTGTGGGAGGGGGCAGGGGGTTGGGGTGTGGAGCACTTACCTGGAGCAGCTCCTGTTTCATGCGAGCAATGCAGGTGGGGATGTGGGGGGGCAGGAGTCAGGGTGGGCAGGAGGCTTCTGGGAGGGGGGCAGGAGTCAGGGAGGGCAGGGTGTTCAGGGTGCAGGAGTCAGGGCTGGGGGTGTGTGATGGGCAGGGGGTGGGGGATAAGTGGTTATGGGTGGTTGCAGGAATCAGGGAGGGCAGGGAACTGGGGTGTGTTTGAGAGGGGTGAAGGAGTAAGGGCTGGAGTAAGGGCTGGGGGTGTGAGGGGGTGCAGGGGTCAGGGAGGGCAGGGTGTTCAGGGTGCAGGAGTCAGGGCTGGGGGTGCAGGGTCTGGGAGGGAGTTAGGTTGCAGGAGCAGCTGGAGATGGGGGTGCAGGGTCTGGCCAGATTTTAGGATGCAGGAGGGGGCTCAGGGATGGGGCAGGAGGTTGGGGTGTGAAGTGCTTACCTGGGGCAGCTCCCATGTGGTGTGAGGGGTGCAGATGGCAATGTAGAGGGGGTGTGTGCAGGAGCTCCCATTTGGTGCTCAGGGTGCAGTTGAGGATGGGGGGGGGGTGCAGGAGTCAGAGCATGGGGTGTGAGGGCTCTTTATGTGGGAGGGGATGAAGGAGTCAGGACTGGGGGGTATGTGATAGGGGAGTGCTTTGTAAAGCAGTGAGCAGGTGACCAGGGAACTTTTCAAACAGGGCTGCTAATGGGGAGTTTTGGGAGGGAGTTTGGAAGGGGAGTGGGAAGGGGGCGAGGTACTCTTGCCATTCTTGAAAACATTTAAGCTATAATACAAACTTCTTGACTGAAACAAAACCCCTGTTGTTAACCTAGGTAGCTGTAAGAGAGAATGCAGGCAGAAGCCCAGCAGCAGAGTGGGGGCTATCCTGTTTATTGCTCTCAATGTAGCATGTATGATTACCTGCCCTGTGGGCGGGTGGCTTACGTGTGCATTCGGTGCAAGGAGCTCCTGGCCCTCAGAGACCGCGTGGAGGCTTTGGAGGCCAGGGTGGTGGAACTGGAGACGCTAAGGGAGGCAGAGAAGTATGTTGATGAGGCTTTCCAGGACACTTGTAGATTTCTCCCACCTCCGGTCAGACAGCCACTGCGCTGTTGAGGAGAATGAAAGGCCCAGGGAAGGAGAGCTGTCAATGGGAGCAGAGGGAAACCTTCCCATAATTGGGTCCCTCCTTCCAGATGGTGTTGGGGTAACCTCTTGCACTGAGGTTACTTCTCGGGGAGGGAACCCCAGGCATTAAGAAAAGGCAGCTGTTAGTAATGGGAGATTTGATCATTAGAAACAAGGATAGCTGGGTTTGTGATGACCGGGAGAACCGTATGGTGACTTGCCTGCTCGGTACAAAGGTTGCTGATTTCTCGAGGCATCTAAATAGATTTACGTGTAGTGCTGGGGAGGAGCCGGTGGTCGTGGTACGTGTAGGCACCAGTGACATAAGGAACGGTAGGTGAGACGTCCTGGAGGCCAAATTTAGTCTGCGAGGAAAGAGGCTGAAATCTGGGACCTCTATGGTGGCATTCTCAGAAATGCTTCCAGTTCCATGCACAGGGCCAGGTAGGCAGGCAGAGCTTCAGAGTCTCAATTAATGGATGAGATGATGGTGTAGAGAGGAGGCGTTTAGGGAAACTTTGGGGATGGGTGAGCCTATGCAGGAAGGATGGGCTCCACCTAACCCAAAGTGGAACCAGACTGCTGGCACTTAACATTAAAAAGGTTGCAGAGCAGTTTTTAAACTAAGAGATGGGGGAAAGCCAATAGCTGCAGAGGAGCTCGTGGATCGGACAGAGACTTGTCTTAGAGAAGAGTCTAGTGATAGAGATTTTCTAGTTCTAGTCAGGAAGAGAGGCTGGAAGAGGATAAAGTAGGGGCCAGATCATTCTCACACACAAGAATCTGACACATCAGAAGAGGGCAGACGAATAAACAGTGACAAGTTTTTAAAGTGCTTGTACACAAATGCTAGAAGTCTAAATAATAAGATGGGTGAATTAGAGTGCCTCGTGTTAAAGGAGGATATTGACATAATAGGCATCACAGAAACCTGGTGGAGTGAGGACAATCAATGGGACACAATTATTCCAGGGTACAAAATATATCGGAAGGACAGAGCAGGTCATAAGAACATAAGAACGTCCGTACCGGGTCAGATCAAAGGTCCATCTAGCCCAGTATCTCTCTGCCAACAGTGGCCAATGCCAGGTGCCCCAGAGGGAGTGAACCTAACAGGCAATGATCAAGTGATCTCTCTCCTGCCATCCATCTCCATCCTCTGACGAACAGAGGCTAGAGACACCATTCTTTACCCATCCTGGCTAATACCCATTTATGCACTTAGCCATCATGAATTTATCCAGTTCCCTTTTAAACATTGTTATAGTCCTAACCTTCACAACCTCCTCAGGTAAGGAGTTCCACAAGTTGACTGTGCGCTGCGTGAAAAAGAACTTCCTTTTATTTGTTTTAAACCTGCTGCCTATTAATTTCATATGGTGACCCCTAGTTCTTGTATTATGGGAATAAGTAAATAACTTTTCCTTATCCACTTTCTCAACATCACTCATGATTTTATATACCTCTATCATATCCCCCCTTAGTCTCCTTTTTTCCAAGCTGAAGAGACCTAGCCTCTTTAATCTTTCCTCGTATGGGACCCTCTCCAACCCCCTAATCATTTTAGTTGCCCTTTTCTGAACCTTTTCTAGTGCTAGAATATCTTTTTTGAGGTGAGGAGACCACATCTGTACACAGTATTCGAGATGTGGGTGTACCATGGATTTATATAAGGGCAATAATATACTCTGTCTTATTCTCTATCCCCTTTTTAATGATTCCTAACATCCTGTTTGCTTTTTTGACCGCCTTTGCACACTGCGTGGACATCTTCAGAGAACTATCCACGATGACTCCAAGATCTTTCTCCTGACTCGTTGTAGCTAAATTAGCCCCCAACATATTGTATGTATAGTTGGGGTTATTTTTTCCAATGTGCATTACTTTACATTTATCCACATTAAATTTCATTTCCCATTTTGTTGCCCAATTGCTTAGTTTTGTGAGGTCTTTTTGAAGTTCTTCACAATCTGCTTTGGTCTTAACTATCTTGAGCAGTTTAGTATCATCTGCAAACTTTGCCACCTCACTGTTTACCCCTTTCTCCAGATCATTTATGAATAAATTGAATAGGATTGGTCCTAGGACTGGCCCTTGGGGAACACCCCTCTCCATTCTGAGAATTTACCATTAATTCCTACCCTTTGTTTCCTGTCTTTTAACCAGTTCTCAATCCATGAAAGGACCTTCCCTTTTATCCCATGACAGCTTAATTTACGTAAGAGCCTTTGGTGAGGGACCTTGTCAAAGGCTTTCTGGAAATCTAAGTACATTATGTCCACTGGATCTCCCATACTCGGGGGGTGGGGAGGGGAGTGGCACTGTATGTTAAAGAAAATGTAAACTCAAATGAAGTAAAAATCTTAAATGAAACCACATGTTGCACAGAATCTCTTTGGATAGTAATTCCATGCTCTAATAAGAATATTAGAATAGGGATCTGTTATCGACCACCTGTCAAAGACAGCGATAGTGAGGATGAAATGCGAAGGGAGATTAGAGAGGCTATCAAAATAAAGAACTCCATAATAGTGGGAGATTTCAGTTATCCCCATATTGACTGGGTACATGCCACCTCAGGACAAAATGCAGAGACAAAATTTCTCGATACTTTAAATGACTGTTTCTTGGAGCAGCTGGTACAAGAATCCGCAATGGGAGAAGCAACTCTCGATTTAGTCCTGAGTAGAGTGCAGGATCTAGTCCAAGGGCTAACTATAACAGGACCGCTTGGAAATAGTGACCATAATATAACAACATTTAACATTCCTGTGGTGGGAAGAAGAACAGCTCAACACTGGCATTTAATTTCAGGAAGGGGAACTATGCAAAAATGAGGGGGTTAGTTAAACAGAAATTAAAAGGTACAGTGACTAGAGTGAAATCCCTGCAAGCTGCATGGACACTTCTAAAAAACACGATATTAGAGGCCCAACTTAAATATATACCCCAAATTAAAACACACAGCAAAAGAACTAAAAAAGAGTCACCGTGACTTAACGACCATGTAAAAGAAGCAGTGAGATAAAAAGGCGTCTTCTAAAAAGTGGAAGTCAAATCCTAGTGAGGTACATAGAAAGGAGCGTAAACACTACCAAATTAAGTGTAAAAATGTAATAAGACAAGCCAAAGAGGAGTTTGAAGAAGGGGCTAGCCAAAAACTCAAAAGGTAATAACAAAAGCAGGAAGCCTGCTAAACAACCAGTGGGGCCACTGGAGTATTGAGATACAAAAGGAGCCCTTAAAGATGATAAAGTCATTGCGGAGAAACTAAATGGATTCTTTGCTTCAGTCTTCATGGCTGAGGATGTTGGTGAGATTCCCAAACCTTTTGTGGGTGACAAATCTGAGGAACTGCCACAGATTGAAGTGTCACTAGAGCAGGTTTTGGAACTACGTGATAAACTTAATTGTAACAAGTCACCGGGACCAGATGGTATTTACCAAGAGTTCTGAAGGAACTCAGATGTGAAATTGGGGAACTATTAGCTATGGTTTGTAACCTGTCTTTAAATCGGCTTCTGTATCCAATGACTGGAAGATTGCTAATGTAACACCAATATTTAAAAAGGCTCTAGAGGCGATCCTGGCAGTTGCAGACTGGTAAGTCTAACGTCTGTACCAGGCAAATTAGTTGAAACAATAGTAAAGGAATAAAATTGTCAGGCACATAGAAGAACAAAAATTGTTGAGCAAAAGTCAATATGGTTTCTGTAAAGGGAAATCATGTCTTACTAATCTATTAGAGTTCTTTGAAGGTGTCAACAAACATGTGGACAAGGGGGATCCAGTGGACATAGTGTATTTAGATTTCCAGAAAGCCTTTGATAAGGTCCTTCACCAAAGGCTCTTACATAAATTATGTTATCATGGGATAAGAGGGAAGATCTTTTCATGGATAGAGAACTGGTTAAAAGACAGGGAACAAAGGGTAGGAATAAATGGTAAATTTTCAGAATGGAGAAGAGTAACTAGTGGTGTTCCCCAAGGGCCAGTCCTAGGACCAATCCTATTCAACGTATTCATAAATGATCTGGAGAAAGGGGTAAACAGTGAGGTGGCAAAGTTTGCAGATGATACTTGGGACGATGCAGTTCTGGTGGGACCCAACTGAGAGTGACAAATCGCTTAAAACAGGGCAGTTACAGCCCAAGGCTGGGATTTTTCCACCTCTAAGGCAAGGCAAACCAGCCAGACAAAGAGGACTTTGGTTTCACCCCACTGGTTAACCACGTCACACAAGCAATTCCCTTAGACACTCCAGTCTTCCAGTATCACCACCAGTGCACTCGTCCTGGGGATGAATGGTTATGAAAACCAACACCCCAATAAAAGAAAAAGGTTCTCTCGATCCCAAAGAATCAAGCCCCAGACCCAGGTCAATATACACATCAGATCTTACCCACAAATCATGCTGTTGCCAATCCTTTAGAATCTAAAATCTAAAGGTTTATTCAGAAAAGGAAAAAGATAGAGATGAGAGCTAGAACTGGTTAAATGGAATCAATTACATGCAGTAATGGCAAAGTTCTTAGTTCAGGCTTGTAGCAGTGATGGAGTAAACTGCAGGTTCAAATCAAGTCTCTGGAGTACATCCTCCTCAGGGATGGGTCAGTCAGTCCTTTGTTCAGAGCTTCAGTTTGTAGCAAAGTTCCTCCAGAGGTAAGAAGCAGGACTGAAAACAAGATGGAGATGAGGCATCAACCTTTTATAGGCTTTTCCAGGTGTAAGAACACTTCTTTGTTCTTACTGTGGAAAATGACAGCAAAATGGAGTCTGGAGTCACATGGGCAAGTCCCTGCATACTTTGCTGAGTTACAAGGCGTATCTGCCTTCTCTCAATGGGTCAGTTGAATAGCTGATGGTCCTTAATGAGCCATCAAGCAGGCTAGGCAGAGCTAACACCAACTTGTCTGGGATGTCTCCCAGAAGCACAGCATAAGTTGGAAATACAGACAGGATAGAGCCAATACTCATAACTTCAACTGCAAAATGATACATACATATAGACACCATAATTATAACCAGCAACCCATAACCTGGTCTTGGACACCTTATATGACCCCCTTTACATAAGTTTTGGTGCCACTACAGGACCTTGGTTGCAACCATATTCTATATGGTCCCAGATTATATCAATAACATCACAATACTAAACTGCTCAAGATAGTTAAGACCAAAGCAAACTGTGAAGAACTTCAAAAAAGACTGGGCAACAAAATGGAAAATGTGTATAAATGTCAAGTGATGCAAATTGGAAAAAATAACCCCAACTATACATACAATATGATGGGGGCAAAATTAGGCTAATCAGGAAAAAGATCTTTGTCATTGTGGATAGTTCTCTGAAGACATCCAGCAGTGTGCAGCGGAAGTCAAAAAAGCTAACAGGATGTTAGGAATTATTTAAAAAGGGATAGACAGTAATACAGAGAATATCTTATTGCCCTTGTGTAAATCAATGGAAATAACTAATTTAGACCCCGTCATTTTATATGTATATTTGGGATTATGTTTGCCAATGGGCTGCAATGTGTTATCCTGACATCTAGTACTGCTGAGATCCTGCATTCAATAATATCCCTGCCCTTCCTGTTCCCGTTCTCCACTGAGCCCCATGCTTATGTTTCCAGCTTCCCCAAGACTGTGTCTTTGTCTCTGGACCCATCTATCAGCAAGAAGCAGTGCCAGGGAGACTTCGATTTCTGGGACATGGATTTACTTTCTGTATGTTTTAGGAGACTCTTTGAAATTGAGTGTCTGTGACATTAAGCACAGTACAATCTGGACTGTTAACAGCTGTGTCCCCTCAGTTCCCCAGGCTGGGTTGCCTTTTACACTGCTCTACTGTGAGAGCAGCCACTCCTGGGCAGTTCACACGCAGTCTCCAGCATGTAACTCACTCCCAGCTACACAGTATTGAGTGCTGCTAGTTAGTGACTCACAAATTACAGTACCCCACAGGAGAACCCCAGAAAATTCTCTGCTCCCAGACTTCCCCCAGAAATGTGCATCTTGCATTGTCCAGCACACTCCTGAACAATGGGAGCTCATATGAAATCTGTTGTTTCATCAGTGGAAAATGACATGCACCAGCCTTGTTATTCCAAATGGAGTTTCCAACACACTTTAATCCAAACACACTGGTTTGATTAAAAAAAGGAAACAAAATTATTAACTACTGGAAAAAAAAGATTTGAAGTGACTACAAGTAATGAGGCATAAATGTCAGAATTGTTTCCAAAAGAAATGCAAAGATAAAACACAAACTAATGTTTAACTTAACAAGCTAAAAGGGATTTAAAACAAATGTTTCTCTCACCATCTGCTGAGACAGGCTGGTTTTCCTTTCAGCCAGGACTCCCCCTAACCTGCCCCTGCCGCCCACATTCAGTTCTTCAGGAGTTGTCATGAGCAGAGGGAAAGGAGAGCGAGAGAGAGAGTCTTATGCATTTTCCTCACCTCTTTTTATAATTCAGTCCTTTGTACTAGAAACCACTTCAGTTCCCAGTTGAGTCATGGTGACAGGCTGTCATAGATACGAGCTTCAAGTGTCTCTGTGATGGAATGTAAATGTCATCTTCACACCTTCCCCCTGGTGGAGAATGGCTATTTGACCAGCTGTTTGCCTTGCTGTCTCTGAGGAACTTAAGGTTAGGGTTGCAGCTTTTTCAGTAATATCATAGCGTAAAATCTCATCACTTTCCATACAATGTTGCTACAACTCCCTTTTTCTTTCTTTCTTTCTTTCTTTCTTTCTTTCTTTCTTTCTTTCTTTCTTTCTTTCTTTCTTTTATAATAAACCTTTAGTTTAGATGCTTTCTTGCTTATAAACCTTTAGTTTAGATGCCAATGATTGGCTGGCATCGTAGTATTTTGAGTAAGATCCAAACCTATACTGACCTGGTAATGTGGCTGACTGGGGTCAGAAGAAAACTTTGTTTATATGAGCAGGGTTTTAAAATAACCTCTCACTGTGCTGGACCTAGGCACTGATTGGGAGTCAGAGAACTGGGATGCAATAAAGGGGGCCGTGTGATGTCTTTTTTCAGTTTCTCGATAACCAGTGTGGGGGATCAGAAGCACAGTTGGTGAGTTTAACTTCCGTGTTAACCACCAGTTTGGGGAGCCTCTGCTCTCCCTTTTTCAGCCTGCCCTCGTCTTGGCATTTTCAGTGAGGACTAGCCCAGGCACACCGGGTCACACGAAGTATTAAAGTTAAATTAATAGAATGTTTTTTTATGAGAAAGTTTTATGAAATCAACGGAACTCCTTTGTTTTCTTTCATCTGAGCAGGGTTTCCATTTTCCAAACCTTATGTGATCTCCCAGCTGGAACAAGGGGAAGAGCCATGGGTCTCAGACCTGCAGGGATCAGAGGGAAAACAGACCCTGAGATCTTCCTGCAGAGGTGAGGAAACATTAAACCAACTCTGAGTGTGAAAGTGCCTGAAGGAAACATCTGGGATGCCCTATGAAGCCCTTGAGAGGTCTCTCAGTTCATTATTGTTGCCAGCAGGGGTCATATTTTCAGGGTAACTATAGCTCATGGCTTCCCGTAGATTCTAGCAGACACCAGGCAGTAGCTTCCTCCCTTCCCCCTGAGAATTTGGATGGGATTTGAAAGCCAAATTGATCCCGTCCTCTCTCCTGTTTTGGGGAAGAGTATGGGGGAGTTCAGTTTGTGATTTTTATTTGACCTCCCTCCAGCACTTAGTTTGTTTTGGCTTTTCACTTTTCATCCCTGTTTGATGTTTCTGTCTTTTTCACAGCAGGTGGTGCAATGGCATGTGAGAAAGAGGAGCAGAATTCTCAGCAGAAAAATGTTCAGCAAGTGGATAAACACAGAGCATTATGGCAAAGATCAAAAAGCAATGTGTCCAGGAGTCATGAGGAGGAAAAATCCTGTGAGATTCAGCACGGACCAGAAAGAGAACAAGGAAACCAGCCGGGGGTGAAAATGGGTAAACGTATTTCCTCTGAGGGAACTCAGAAGGACCTCAAGGAAACCACAACAAAGCAGGAAATCATCATTGGAAAGAGAAAAAATACATGCACAGAGTGTGGAAAAAACTTATATGACTACTCAGCCCTTCTTAATCATCAGAGAATCCACAAAGGCAACTGGCCCTACAACTGCAGTGAGTGTGGGAAAACCTTCACTCAAATATCAACCCTTTCTGTTCAGAGAATCCACACAGGAGACAGGCCCTACAAATGCAATGAGTGTGGGAAAAGCTTCACTAGCAACTCGGCCCTTTCTGTTCATCAGAGAATCCACACAGGGGAGAGGCCCTACAAATGCAGTGAGTGTGGGAAAACCTTCACTCAAATATCAACCCTTTCTGTTCATCAGAGAATCCACACAGGAGACAGGCCCTACGAATGCCGTGAGTGTGGGAAAACCTTCACTCGAATATCAACCCTTTCTGTTCATCAGAGAATCCACACAGGAGACAGGCCCTACGAATGCAATGAGTGTGGGAAAAGCTTCACTAGCAACTCGGCCCTTTCTGTTCATCAGAGAATCCACACAGAGGACAGGCCCTACGAATGCCGTGAGTGTGGGAAAAGCTTCACTCAGAACTCAGATCTTTCTAAACATCAGAGAATCCACACGGGGGAAAGGCCCTATGAATGCCGTGAGTGTAGGAAAAGCTTCAATCGCAGATCAAACCTTTCTGTTCATCAGAGAATCCACACAGATGGGAGGCCCTACGAATGCCGTGAGTGTGGGAAGACCTTCTCTTGGCACTCAGCCGATAATAGCCATCAGAAAATCTGCAAGGGCAGTGAACACCATAAAACCCTCTAGGGCTATCAATTTTTTTTCTTTAATACTTTTCCTGATTCCCACATAGTAACTTTTTAAATCTGTTTGAACTGTTTGCAGCACCGTTATCTCTCAGCTTGGCCAGATGAGTGGCCCATTTATGCCTTTTGTAGTTTGCCTTCTTTTGAGGTGGGCCCATTTGTCCTTTCTATCAATTATCCCACAAGTAACTGGAGTGTGCCCTTCCTATGAGGAACCAGGGAGCGTCACATTTATACCATTCCTCCTATTGCAAAGTGATTGTTAGAGTCGCCAGTGATACAGATTGTATCCGTGCCAGTTGTTCTCACATTGCTCTGGGTTGTGCTGAAGAGCAGTTACATTGGGAATTTTTCATGTTATAGTTAATTAAAAAGGAGCAGGGGAAAAAAGTGTCATTTCAGCCTCTGTGACACTGGAAGGAGATGGGGTGGTTCAGAGATTCCCTCCTTCCCCATCACTCCAGAACTGTTACATTTTGGCTTCTCTGTGCAGAGTTTATTTTCATCACATTCTATCCCTCCACTTCTCAAAATCTCATATGAGGAAGAGTTCTCAGCTGTCTGTGCTTGGAGATGATGCTTTGATTTCTTTCCTCCTATATCAGAGTCGCTATGACTGGAGATGAAAGTGTCAAAGACCTGGAAGGGGAATTTAAATGGATCCCAAACACAGTGTGATTATTTGGCATTTAAATTCCAGGTTTCATCTATTGGTAAAGCCACTTCTGGCAAGAGGACTATTTTGTCCCCCATTATGGGGATGCTGGGATACTTGCAATTTTGTAAATAACATAACTGACTATTGAGAGAGTGCTGAGTGAAGCTGCTTTGAATGGATCAGAGGAGAATGTGATGGGAGAATCTCTTGTCCTGATTCTAAATAATCAGATGTAACCTGCTCTGGAATGTCTCTTGATACTTTCATTGCCATGTATTCTGTCTCTCTGTGATGTGGGTTTCTCTCTTTCCTGAAGGCTGTTTGCTCACCCAATTGGATATTAGTTCAGTTCGATAGGACGTAGCTCAGATTTCTTGGAGTATTGAAAACAAATGACCATTTCCTAAAGTGTTGGAATCTCCCTGCTCACGTTTTAAGCGAACAAAAGATGGGTGCTGGCATTCTGAGGCCCTCAAAATCCTGCCCTGGGGGCCAGACAGTTAAGCAACCAGCATCCACAACCTCTACCATGATAGCATCCTGTCTGGCAACAACTCACTTATCAATAGCTGGGGTCTGAAATCCTCATTTCTTTGTTGTTCTATCACTGTAGTCTCCACTTTCCTATTGCTTGTCTGTATAATCTCTGTCTGGTTCTGTGATTGTTTCTGTCTGCTGGATAATTAATTTGTTGGGTGTAAAGCAATTAAGGTGGTGGGGTATAACTGGTTAGATAATCATGTTACAATATGTTGGGATTGGTTAGTTACATTTCAGTAAAATGATTGGTTAAGGTATAGCTAAGCAGAACTCCAGTTTTACTATATAGTTTGCAGTCAATCAGGAAGTAAGGGGGGGAATGGAATGGGGGTAGGGGAATTGGAGTTATGTTTTGCTAAGGGGGGAATAGAAAGAGGGACACAGACAAGCCTCTGTGGTGTCAGAGCTGGGAAGGGCAATACCGAGGAAGAAAATTGGAATCATTGCTTGCTGGAAGTTTACCCCAATAAACATTGAATTGTTTGCACCTCTTGAACTGCGGGTATTGCTGCTCTCAGGTCATGCGAGAAGGACCAGGGAATGGGAGCGTGATGGGATAAACCCTCTAAGAAGTACGTCTTTCAGTGTGTGAAAAACCCTGGAATCAGTATAATTAAGCTGACCTAAGCCATGGTTAGATAGTGCTAAATGAAAGAAAAGATTGTTCTGTCAATGTAGCTATTACAGGGATGGAAAACCCCTCCACTCACTGTAGCAACTGTCTACTCCACAGTGCTAGAGCAGTGTCACAGCAGCATTTTAAGTGTAGACAGCCTCAGAGTGAGACCAGGTCTGGCTCTGTGGATGCTCAGGCACTACAACAAGAACAGTGACAATACACGAATGCTTCCGTAGTTGGCAGGATTCAAACTTGCCTGGGGAGACCCCAATGGATTTCTAGTCCATCGCCTTAACCACTCGCCCGCAACTACTTGATGTATAGGTGCTTCACTACACAATGATTCTGTTCTCACTGAATTGTCACTTCAAATTGCTCAGACCAGCTCCCCCAGCACACTCCTGGCTGTGCATTAGTGTAGGTGTGTCCATGGCTGAACAACAAGGGTTCCTGCCCATTTCCCTTCTGGCTGGAGCATGATTAGAGTGTGTTTGTGGTTAACGACATTGCTATAGATTTTTGTTCATTCCCCACACTGACAATTCAGACTGTCCTGTTCCTATTCGAATCTGCACCAGATCATGCCAATAGCCAGAGTCAGGATTTCTCTGGGGCACTGAAATGTTTCAGGGGGTTGGTGCATGAACTCAGCCTTGCATCCATCCCTGATGTTTCATGGACTAACAACAGCAGCGTAAAGAAAGAGCTGATCCAATATCTCACTGTCAGAGGTGAAGGTGGCCTCGTCCCGTCTGCATGACCATTGCCATTGCAGGAGAGAAGGTTTCAATGGAATCGAATGCCCTGTCTCAGACAAGAGACACAGGGAGGTTTTGCTGTTCATGGATCTGTGCAAAGGAAATTGTGTCTCTGTGTGAAATTGAGGAGGGAAATGAAACGTCCACATGGTGGCCCAATGCCCTAAGGAATGTGGGCGATGGACTCCAGCTGGGAAATGATTTTACAAGATCAATGTATTGCCCTGATTAAAAGCTATGGCTAAAAGGCAGCCCCTGTTGTTCGTACCTGAACCTTTGTAGGGACGCCCGAGTGGGTATCAAGTTCATTGCCTTAACCAGGGGTAGTCGATTATTTTATCAAGATTCAAATTTCTTGGTCAAGGCATAGTCAATGTATAGACGCCAGAGAAAATAATACACCGATGATAAGAAGAATATAGAAATATTTTGCAGTCACTATGGGTATAACTATGATAATTGTTTTGTGTTTCACTCTTTATATATGGCACCACCAAGGGTAAAACTAAACATCTCTTCAGATACCAGGGAGTGTTTGTGTTCATTCCTGCTAGCTACACAGGGATTTGATGTAGCTGCTTTCAATCCTCCGGCTCTGCCGGGATAAGTAACATTTCAGGCGGTCACTGAACTGAAGGAGGGAGATCATTTTTTGACAGGTTACGCCTCCTCTTAAAGGTGTTTGTCTGGCAGCCTTGTTTCCTAGGTCTCTCCTGAGGGAAGAAAGTTTCTGTGCAAAATACCAAAACTTTTAACAGAGCGGAGGGAAAGGCAACGGCCACATGATGAGGCCAATATGTACCACAACATGATTCTTTTATGTGGGATGACTCTGAACACTGACTGATCTGCACTCTCTTGTGTTTGAAGAGATGTTTAGTTTTGCACTTGGGAACCTATAAGGCTGAAGCAATGTTATGGATAGTGACACTGCGATTGAAGGGTGATTTAAGGTTGTAAAAATTGTTAAAAACACTGAGCTTAAACGTGAACTGCCTGTTATTAAAGGCTGGTTTCCCCACGTTGGTTCCATAAGCTCTGCTAGAAAGGCCCTGGGTTCTCTCCTGCCTCGGTGGGAACTAGAGGGAATCGTCCCCTGCTGCCCTTGGCTCCAGGCTGGTTTTTCTGGGGAGGGGGCGTGGAATTGATTTGTTTGCTGTTGAGAAGGGAGCCAGGGCAGTTCTCAGGGAACGAGAACTCCCGGCATCTGCCCAGCCCAGCCCAGGCTGTTGCCCTGTCCCAGCCTCTGTTCCCCTGGGGGCCCTGCATGTTTGACTCTAGAGCAGGCCGGGAGCAGCAGCTGAGGCAGAGGACACCTGGGCTGGGCAGATAGGAGGGAGTTTAGCAAGTGGAAATGGTAAAACCGCAGTGAAGTATTACCTTGGACTTGACAGCATTTCTCCATTGGTCTGTCTGCTTTGGGGCAGGGACAATGACACGTCCTGCTGCATTCGTCATTTCAAAGGGTGGTTTAGGATTTTCATTCTCAGAGACAGTGCACAAAGCAGGACTCAACCCAGGATGCAAATGAAATGAGCCACTCACAGGTTCTGGCAGCCACAATGAGCCTTTGGTGCGAGAGCTCAGACCTGCCCCTGTCCCAGAGGGGGGGGCGGTGTCTACAAGAGGCTTGGACCACTGATCTACCAGTGCCTAACTCCCAAACTATCAGTAACTCTATCACCAGTGCCCGTGAGTGTAATTTAAACCATGAGAAAAACCACACTAGGCTAGACCAAAGGCCTATCTCGCTCTGAATCTTGTCCTCTGACAGTAGCCAATAGCAGGTGCCCCAAAAGCCACCACTGGGAGTTGAACCCAGGATCACCTGTTTACAAGGCAGGTGCTTTAGCCAGCTAAGCCATGTTGCCTGCCCACACCTGACTCCCTGCCATCTCCACCAGGACCTGACAAGCTTTCCTTGTGTTTGGATTCTGCAAAGCAGAGGAGCAGGTGACGTTTTCCTTGCAAGCTGTGTGTGAGTGAATCTTTGGCCAGGTCTGCACTACAAAGTTGTTTCAGCAGAAATATATTGCTCAGGTGTGCAAAGAACACACAACGCTCCCTCGGTCGGCAGCTTGCTGTGGCTGGTGTACATACTGCAATGCCACGTCTGGCGACAAAACTGCCCTGTTTTGGTGACAAAATAAAACCACTTCGATGAAAGGCCTAGAGCTTTTTGCAGCAAACTTACAGTGACAGAGTGCCAGTGTAAATGCTGCTGGTCATTAAATCACCATAACTGGCCTTCGCCAGTATCCCACAATGCCCACCGTGAACTCACCTGCCCTGCATTCCTGCTAAAGAGGCTTGGCCTCTCCCCTTTCCTAGCTCCAGGAAGTTCTGGAAGCTGAGCCTGCTGCTCTGCTTCGGCAGCCAGGAGCAAATCACTGCCGTGGAATGCTGCTCTCCGGCCCTGCGAACACAGAGCAGGGTGGCGGGAACTTCCATACATGGGGGGCCCACCGGCATCCGAACTGTGACACCCCATGACACCCCTTCCCTCGAGGAGGCTCTTACCTTCTAAACAGGGACGGCTGTTTTCTAGTAAAATCACTAAAAGGGAAGGAGAAAACTCAAAAAAGAGGTTCCTCCTGGTGCTCACATCCTTGAACCCAAATACTCTCTCAGTCCTCAAAGAGAGACCTGGAGAAGGAGACTTGCTGCAGCAAAGCCACAGGGGTCTCTGAGGTTTCTCTGGCCCCTCGCTTCTGTCCTGCCTGGCTGATGTCAGCATCTCTCTGTGAGGTCACCACCTCCCCCCCACACCTTTGACCAATAGTCTGAGGTCTTGCAAAAGGCCTTTGTGATGTCACTGCCACACCCCTCCCTTGCTGGGCTAATGTCCTGCCCCTGGCCAGGCACTGTGGCGGTTTGAGCTACTCCCTGTGGATCACCCCACTCAAGGAGCGTTCGTTCTAGGCAGCAAGCCGATTAGACAAGAAAACATCAGACGCTGCTCCCAATGCTACGCTCAGTTTTTCAGCAATTAGTCGACTTTAGGGCCAGAAGAGACCATTAGAGCAGCTAATCTGACCCCCTGCATATCACAGGCCTCCTGTAGGACACAAGAGCTACTTTGGGGGCAAAGACATTCCAGAAAGGCATCTAGTCTTCATGAAATGACATCAGGAGATGGAGAATCCACCACTTTCCTTGGTAGCTTGTTCCTGTGGTGAATCATCCTCGCTGTTGAATATTTGTGTCTTAGTTGTAATATGAATTTGTCTCTTTTCACCTTCCAGCCATTGGGTCTTGTTATTCCTTTCTCTGCTATTTTAAAGAGTCCTTTAATATCCAATCTTTTCTCTCCATTAAGGCACTTCAACACTTCAATGAAGTCACCTTTCAATCTTCTTTTGATCAGCTAAACAGGTTGAGCTCTTTCGATAGCTCACTAGAAGGCATTTTCCTCCAGACCTCACAACATTGTTGGCTCTTTCTGCCCCAGCTCCAATTTCACAACATCTTTTTCAAATGAGAACACCAAAGCTGAAGGCAGTATTCCAGTATCAGTCTCACTGATGCCGTGTCATCTCCTGTGACGTTATTGACATAATCTGTAACTGTATAGATCACCGTTGCAACCGCTGTTCTATATTTGCAGCCAATATTGTAGAAAGGTGTCGTGCAAGGGGTCTATGGAGAGGTTCTGATTGGTTGATTATAATGATGCTATCTCTAGATGTGTATCATTATTGTAGTTGACGTTATGAATATTGGCTCCATGCTGCCCGCATTTCAATCTTGTGCTCTGCTTCTGGTGTCAGTTCTGTCTAGCCTGCTTGATGGCCCATTAAGGACCATCAGCTATACAATCACCCCATTGAGAGAAGGCAGATACGCCTTGTGACTCAGCAAGGTAGCAGGGACCTGCCTATGGAGAGAACTCTAAGGTTTTTCTATGCCACGTGCTGGATAGAGTGTCCTTGGGACAAAGAAAGCAAAGACAACATGGCAAGAGACTATAAAAGGCTGATGCCTCGTCTCGATCTTGTCTTCAATCCTGCTTTATACCTCTGGAGGGACTTTGCGACAAACTGAAGCTCTGTACAAAGGACTGAATGACCCATCCCAGCTTTGAATAGACTCCAGAGACTTGATTTGAACTTGCAGTTTATTCCATCACTGTTACAAGCCTGAACCAAGAACTTTGCCATTACTGTATGTGAAGGGTTCAAATCCATGTGCATTTTATATAAGAACCTGGTCTATGGATTGTGCCAGTTCTTTTCCAGACCCAAAGTCCAGAGTATGGTCAAGGACCAGAGGCCTAGCAAATAGTGACCAGCTAAGAGAAAGCTGGGTAAACAGAAAGCCTTGCTTGCTAAGATAGGCCTGGTCAGCAAATTGCCAGGTGTTGGAGCTTAGAACTAAATGATTGTGTCTTATTCAGAACTGCAGACTGAACAAAGAATCCCTATTGTGTTTGTTTCTTCTCTAGGGAGACATTCTTCCCACAGATCCAACCTTGAGTTTATGAAAAGTTGGCACGTCAGTATAAGATATGGCATCCTTCCACCTCCCTTCCAAGGGACCAATGCCTGCCTTAAGACACACAGAAAACAATCTTTATTGCCATAGACTTTCACTCTTTCTTTGCTTTAACCCCTAGGAATGTACCTGTTGGACAATCAAAGTAGTTGCTCCATTCCTATGGATCCCAAATCAGAATTCAACATATATATTTTATACTAATAACATTTTATCAAAGTATTAATGAAATGTTAACTTGCTAACTTGAGACCATGGGTGGAGACATTATCTAATCTGTTAATCATTGGCTAATGTGCTTATCCTGTCTTGCAAAACCTGTCCCGGGGTGTGGAACTGCCTGGCCTGTCACTTTCCCCCGCCCGTGGAAAATCTATATATTCTATTGGAATTAATTAATTAACAGTGTCTCTGAGCCTAATAAGCCCACTCCGCCAGCACTGTGTGTAATAAAGTCCTATTCTTGACCTCTACACGATGGAGATTTGTGTCCTTCACAGACACCTGCTGAATAAAGAGGAGATTAAGTATCCAGCTTGGCTGAATGTGTCTCCTCTCCCCACAGCTTGGTGATCTTTTGAGGAAATGGAGAAGACTGCCTTTGCCTAGCTGTACATCGCTTGCAAAAGAAACAGGTCTTTTTGGTGACAAGTGTTGAAAGGAGCCATTAGACAAATGTGGAGACAGGAAAAATGTCCCCCAATTGAACTGGCATCTGTGGATGCTGAAGCCACAACACAGAGCGCTAAACACTATATGAGAATGGGTGGTGTCAGAAGAGTCTCTACCAAAGCCTTTTCCCACCAGCAGGGGCCTCTCTGTGCACAGAACTCCTGGTAGCATGATGGCTGCAGGCAGTGGAGAACTCCATTTTGGCATCTCTTTTGTGGTGAACATCTGCAGTGGCTATTAAAAGGTCTCTAGATAGTGATCTTTGTGAAGAGCTGGCTGAAGAACCTTCCTACTAATCAGGAGAGCCTGGCTTGGCCCGACAGTTCTTCCCTGCCAAACCTAGTGTGTCTGTTGGCTCCTTTTTTTTGTATCTCTTTTCAGAAAAAGAAAAGATCTGTCAGCAGAATCCTTCTAAGTGCTTGTTCAAGACAGAGAGAGCCTTCCTTGCGGCTAAGTCTTGGTGCCATGGGGCATGCCTCACCACAGCACCTCCTGCTGACCATCCTAGCAATTAGCTCTGGTTCACCGGTGCACCTTCATCTAGTAGCGTCTGGCCACCATCTGTTCTATCATTAGGACCCATGTTGCTCTCAGGACTTCAGTGTCCTCTTATGGACACAGCCCTCTGGCTGTGCCCCACTCAGTTCTCTCCCCCCTGCTGGGTGGGGGGGATGTCCTCTACCCAGACACTTGCCTCAGTGGCCGGCTGCAGTCCAGGGTGTAGCCACCTGTGTCAGTGGATACTGAGGCAAAAGGTGTGAACCTCCAACCCTGCCATCTGTTTCCCTGGACCATTTCCCAACAGACCTAGAACCTTCCTCCACCTTTGTATCAGGGCCTTAGTCTGGCAGTAGTCAGCCAGGAGGTCACTCATGCACCCCTTACCCCAGCACTACTCTAATCATGGTGCCCTCCCGGCTCCTTCCTGGCAGCCAATCCTCCCTACTCAAACTCCAAGGAGTGACTAACTCTTGCTGTGCTGAGCAGCTCTTTATATATGGGCTGCTCCAGCAAGCCTTCTCCTGACTGGAGCTGAAGGAAAGGTTACCATGACTGAGAACTGTACCGAGGTTGCTGCGACTGAAACACAGATCACTAACCATTATATGATCACAGTGACTGGTGGGAGAGGCACATGTTAGAAGTCCTCTGTCTACTCAGCTGTGGCTTTCTGTGTATAGAGAGCCAGACACCTCAAGATCTGCAAGTCTTGAGGGAAATGGGGAACGTTTGTACTTTGGAATTTGCAGGTGTTGACTTGAACCATCAAATGGAACAGTTGCCAATACCTTCTTCAGGCAGGCACCATGGCTTAGCTGGCTAAAACACCTGCCTAGTAAACAGGAGATCCTGGGTTCAACTCCCAGTGGTGCCTTGTTGTATGGCTTTTGTCTCCTCTGCTCACATTTTCCTGTGTCTTCCTAGGAAACAGAAGAGGCCTCCCTTGGTATCCAAGTCATTGCTTGCTAAGGAAAAGGCTTCTTTGGAGAGAAGCATTGGAAACAATCAAATCACAAACCTGGAGTTGATTAAAAGGCTGCTATGACTGGCATTGGCATGGCGGTTGCTTCAACTGCAATTGCTGCAACACGAGAGCCTGCGCCACACATCCTTGTGATTCCCTGGAGATGTTCACACACAGATGTCATGTCACCTTCCTTTTGATTGTCATTGATGAAAAATGGAGTGGTTGGGAGAAAAGTCCCAGAGAGTAGCACCGTGGCTAAGCTGGGTGACTCACCTGCCAGGTAAAGTGGAGTTAGGGATGCGGCTCCCAGTGGTGCCTTAACAAATGTGTCTGCTCTTCCCACCTTTTGGTGAATCTTTTGCAGAAACAGAGAGGACTGCCTCTGCCTTGCAATGCAAATGCTTCCAAAAGAAACCAGTTGTTTTTTCTGACAAGTGTCAGAAGGAGGCACATAAGAAATGTGGAGACAAGGAAAAGGTCATCGTAACTCCACTTGCATCCATGGCTCTTGAGGCCAGAACGCAGAGCACTAAGCACTGGATGACCACAGCAAAATCTAAACTTTACACCTTATTACACTAGGCAGTAGTTAGGTCAAGCAATTTTCTCATCCTACTGGATGTTACCTTCCTTAATACATAGAATTCCCCCTAAAACCTGGATTACTGTCCTCAGATGACCTTCATTTTCTCAGGATTCCTGCTGCTTCCAGCATAGGTGGGGGAGGAGAAAGGCAAAAACATGATGCCACAGTCTCCTATTTTATATCCTTAGTTCAAGTGTCTAGAAGACACTTGCCCAGAAGTGTCCAGGTGGGCTCTGCTGAGTCACTAGGTTGGGGAATCCTCCTGGTGTGGTCTTGTGCAACTGAGTCATAGACTTGAGCGGTCCCCACAGTGTTGTGTTTGGGCATCTGTCACTGAATTGGAAATCCCTTAATTACAATTCCTCTGCTGATTCATGGCTGTTGAACACCCTCCTCGGCAGGGGTCACTAGCAAAATTATAGCCTATTTCAGTAACAACCATACAGCAAAATGCATAACTTCACACACCCTCATGCTATACATATTTGGACAGAATAACCGATTTCAGCAGATCATGACTTTTCTTATGATAACTTACATGGAATGGTTCGTAGGACATATCACAGCCATATATGAATGATGACTATGTGAGCTACAGGGAGCTATTTTGAAGTACATCATGTCACAAAAGCCTCTAGAGACTGGCCTTTGGGAAGAGCTGGCTGAAGAGCCTTCTGAGTAACTGAGAGATCCAGGCTTGGCCCTGCCAGTTTGTGCTTGCGAACTAAACTTGTCCGTTGGGCTCCCTTTTTTGTGTCTCTTTCACAGAAACAGAGCAGAAGTTCTTGGCCAATCCTTGAAAGTGCTTGTTCAAGACACAGGGAGCCTCTGTGCTGGGGCAGGGGTAGGGGTGCAGGAGGTGGTCGGGGGTGGAGGTGCTTACCTCGGGCAGCACAGCTCCCAAAGTGACTGGCACACACTCCCCTCCGGCAGTGGCTCCTAGGCAGTGGGATACGGGGGCGGGTCAGCTGTGGCGTTTGCATTCAGGGCTGCAGGGATATGCCGGCCACTTCCAGGAGCAGTGTGGCAGGGAGGGAGGGGGCAGAGTGGGCAGGGAGCCGCCTTAGCACTGCTGGCACATCTCCGTGTGTGACTTGGGGAGGCATCAGGTCTCTGTGGGCTGCCGGGGGCAGGGGCAGTGGCCGAGGGGGCTTGGGCCACCCCTTTGCCTCCTCTCTCCAGGCTCCCAGCCCATCTTGCTGGCCGACAGGGATTTTAGGGTGCAGCAGCGCAGGGAGCAGGAAGGGCGAACCACAGCGGCTGCCTCCCCCACATGCAGGAAAATGGCTTGACCTGCTGGCCCCACAGACTAAGGCACCAGGCCTCCAGTTTGCCCCATTCGACCCAATGGGTTGATCTTGTGGCCAGAATTATTTGCAGTCGGGATTTCCCCCAACAGTGCCCCACAGGGTCCAGGGTCAGCTCCAGCACAGGCCACACAGGAAGGCTTAATGCTCGAGCTGCAGCACATGCTGGGCAGGCTCTAGGCCGGGCTCCCCATGGCAGGAGAGAAGAAGACGACTTGGCCCCTGGAGGGGCAGGCTGGGGCTTCCTGGATCCCATTTGCTCACAGCTAGCGCCCTGCCCCCACTCCCATGTCATCAATGGCGCCCCCAGGTCAGCCAGAATGGAGCAGCGGTTTTCACTGCACCAAGTCCACTTATGGCTTACAGGCAACTCCCAGACCCACCACAGCCCACCATGTTGGCCAGAAAGGAGCCCACTCAGCCTCGCCATTGCTGCTTTTCCTTCCCCCCAGAACCCCGCTTCTCCTGGGCTGCAAGGAGCCATCCCTGGGAAGCCAAGAGGCAGGCACAGGATTCTGCCTCCCAGCAGCCAACTGCACCTCCCCCGGCTTTGCAGAACAAATGGTGATGCTCTACTAACCCCACTTAGCTGCAATGATGTGCTTACTTTCTGCCCTGCCTTCCTCAGCTCGACTTTCCTCTTTTGCCCCATTCCTGCCTCACTTCCTCCTTTGGCAAGTCACGCAGAGGAGGCCAGCAGGAAGAGCCGGCCTCCACCGGCCAACCTCCAACAGCAGAGGAGGCCAAGCCACAAGCCTCCAAAAGGTGATACACCGCACTCCTCTACGTTCTCCAGCCTGATGCCAAGGTGCTTTCTCCACTGCTGTCAGCACCCTCTGTCATGCAGGGGTTGGAGTTATCCCAGGGACAGGCCAATAGGAGAAGGAGGAGCATCTTCCTGAACAGCAAGGGGATCTGGCAAAAGGAAGCCAGCATGTTTCTGCCTGGTTTTAGAGCATCAGGGAAAGGATATGATCGGCTGAAAGTCATTTCTCTACCCATAGATGTATACCATTCATGCATATGAAGTCATGAGAATTGTGCAGTGTGGTTGTCACTGTGCTGCAAGGTGGGGGAGTCAGCCAAATATTAGCTCCCCAGTGGCAACAGCAAGGAAAGTAACCAACACCCGGACAGGGTGTCAAACAACCCATCGGCAGCCATTGTCCAGCAAGGGAGCTACAATGCAATGACTCACCTGCATGAGGACACCCCAGGGGAATTGCTCAGACTTGCTTGGAGAGATGCAGTGATGCTCACCTGACTCTGAACAAGGGCGGGGCAAAGCCATGAGGGAAGAAAGAACATGATAAAAGGAGAGACATTTGCCAGGCCTTATCTCTCTCTGCCACCTACATCTACAGACACCCCCACACCAAGCAACTGAAGCGCTGATGAAAGGGGAGAGCCTGGCTGAAAAGCCACCAGCCAGCCTGTGGTGAGAAGCATCTGAGTTTGTAAGGGTACTGAAAGGGTTAAGATCAGCTTAGAATTAAAAGCAATGAGGAGTCCGGTGGCACCTTAAGGGCTAACAGATTTATTTGGGCATAAGCATTTGTGGGTAGAAAGCCCACTTCTTCAGATGCATGGAGTGAAAATTGCAGATAGAGGCCTAAATATAGATTGGAACATGAAGTGACGGGAGTTACCGTACAAGGGGAGAACCAGTGTTGAAGGCTAATTCAGTCAGAGTGGATGTGGTCCTCTCCCCATAATTGATGGGGAGGTGTCAATACCAAGAGAGGGAAAATTGCTTTTGTCGTGAGCCAGCTACTCCCAGTCCTTATTCAAGCTCAAATTAATGGTGTTAAGTTTGCAAATCAATTGTAACTCTGCAATTTCTCTTTGAAGTCTGTTTTTGAAGTTTTTTTGAATGGCTACTTTGAATTGTTGGGTGTGAATGTATAAATGTGCTATTAACTATACAAATACCATATGGTCTTGTGATCTGGATTCCTGGTTTTGACTCAGACAGCCTGGGTTCAATTCCCAGTGTGGGAACAATGCAGAGCTTTTGTTCAGAGGAGGAGGCAGGAAATGAAAGGAATGGGAAGGGATCCTGCCAGCAGGGGAGTTGGACAGTGTTGGAAGGGGACCCCAGAAGTGGGGGTGGGGCAGTGGTCTGTGGGGAGATGAGGGAAGGATCCCAGCTCTGTGGGAAGTTGACATTCTGGAGAGCAAGGGCCTGGCATGGGGGGTGGGAAGAGTGAGTGTGTCCCTCTAAACTCACCACCGGCAGGCTTGGAAGAATTACGTATTTGTTGGTAAATGTCAATTTCTGTGTAAACACACAACCCAATGGCAAAATCTTCCCATCGATGATAATCAAAACTAACAGATGGGCAAAGTAAGAAACATGTTGCTTGAGAACTTATCCTGTTCTAATCCTCTAGGGTTCCCTTTTGCCTTAGGCTCCACCACGTGGGCATTTCATATCCCTCCTCATTTTCACACAGACACACAATTTCCTTTGCACAGATCCATGAACAGCAAAACCTCCCTGTGTCTATTGTCTGAGCCAGGGCATTCGATTCCACTGAAACCTTCTCTCCTGCAATGGTCAGACAGAGGGAATGCGTCCACCTTCCCCCTGGCAGTGAGATATTCACTCTCCTCTTCATGCTGCTGTTGTTATTCCATGAGTCATCAAGGATGGAATAAAAAGCTGAGTTTACTCCAGGGTGAGGAAAGAAAGGAGCCACCAACGCCCTCAAAAATCTCAGTGCCCAGAGAAAACCTGCCTCTGTTATGGGACTCACAGAGGTGCTGGCGATACAACGGGAAAAGGGACTGTCTGAATTGCCAAGGCAGGGAATGAACAATCTACAGCAACATCATTAACAACAAACACACTCTAATCATGCTCCAGCCAGTAGGGAAATGGGCAGGAATTCTTGCGGTTCAGCCATGGCCACACTTACAGAGCTGCACAGCAGTGAGTGTGCAGGGGGAAGCTGGTCTGAGCAAACAATTTGTAATGACCCTTCAGTGAGAACAGAACCAGAGTGTAGAAAGGCCCCTGTGTTAACTGGTTGTGGCTGAGGCCTTAGGTAGCTGGGCTAGAAAACCATGGGTGCCTTTCTGCGAAGGTTTGATCTTTGCCAGCTAGGCAAGGCTGGAGTGTGGTGTCTCCATGGCTGTACTTCCAGGGTCTGATCACAACAGTGCCATAGGGAGCCAAGCCTAGACATATTCAGAGGCTAAGGCCAGGTCAATGTTTCAAACAGTGAGTCTATGCTGCTGCAGCTCAGTAATGGAGATGCTCTATGCCAGGGTTTCTCAAATGTCCTTTCACTGCAACCTCCTTCTTCCAAAATAACTTAATACGTAGCCCTGGAAAAAGGGACCAAGCCCCTCCACTTGGGGGGGGAACTGAGCTCCAGTGGGGGGAGGGCAAAGCCTGAGGGATTCAGCCCTCGGTGGGGGGGGCTCAGACTTTTGGCTTCAGCCCCAGGACCCAACAAGTCTAATGCCAGCCCTGGTGACCCCATTAAAACAGGGTCACGACCCACTTTGCAGTCCTGACCCATAGCTTGAGAACCACTGCTCCATGCTGAGGGGGGAGAGTTTTCCTGTTGGTGTAGTCAATCCACTTCCCCAGGAGGTGGCAGCTCTGTCATGGGGAGAAGCTATATCAGTGGGTGTGCAAGCTGTGGTGTTCACCACATTTAAGAAGTTTAATCAAACCCCATTTTTAAAACCACCTCTGGTCTGGGAATGGCAAAGGAGCTCGATGAAGCAGGGTCTGTCCTTCAAAGTCCTGGAGATCACGATTCCCTATTCCTGTTGTAATGGGGGTATAGCTCAGTGGTAGAGTGTTTGATTGCAGATCAAGTAGTCCTTTGTTCAAACCCAGGTGCCCTCTTAAAAAAAATATCATTTCCATTCTCCATTATGTTGAGGAGCTCCACCATACGAGGATGCTTGAAATGAATGTGAACACTCAACATTTTGCTGTCCAAATGCATAAAAACCTAGCAAACCTGTCCATCAGCTGAAATCAGTTCCAATCCTCTAAGTGTCTAGTTTATGTTTTCATCAATTAAACAAAAGGTATCATTCCCTGAAGCAGAGCACAAGTTTGAAATACAGGCAGCATAGAGCCAATATTCATAATGTCAACTACAAAAAAATGATACCCATCTAGAGATAGCATCATTATAATCAGCCAATCAGAACCTCTCCATAGACCCCTTACACGACCACTTCTCTGTAATATTGGCTGCAAATATAGAACAGTGGTCGCAATGGTGATCTATACAGTTACAGATTATGTCAATAACATCACAGGAGGTGACACAGCATCAGTGAGACTGATACTGGAATACTGCCTCCAGTTTTGGTGTCCTCATTTGAAAAAGATGTTGTGAAATTGGAGCTGGGGCAGCAAAGAGCCACCTAATGTTCTGAGGAGTGGAAAAAATACCTTCTAGTGAGCTATTGAAAGAGCTCAACCTGATTAGCTTATCAAAAGAAGATTGAAAGGTGACTTAATTGAAGTGCCTTAATGGAAAGAAAAGATTGGGTATTTAAGGGCTCTTTAATCTAGCAAAGAAAGGCATAAGAAGACCCAATGGCTGGAAGGTGAAGAAAGACAAATTCATATTACAACTAAGGCACAAAAATTCAAACAGCGAGGATGATTCACCACAAGAACAAGCTACCAAGGAAAGTGGTGGATTCTCCATCTCCTGATGTCATTTAATGAAGACTAGATGCCTTTCTGGAATGTGTTTGCCTCAAAAGTAGCTATTGTGTCCTACAGGAGGCCTGTGATATGCAGAGGGTCAGATTAGATGCTCTAATGGTCTCTTCTGGCCATAAAGTCGACTAATTTCTGAAAAAACTGAGTGTAGCATTGGGAGCAGTGTCTGATGTTTCCCTGTCTAGCTGGCTTGCTGCCTAGAACGAATGCTCCTTGAGTTGGATGATCCACAGGGAGTAGCTCAAACCTGCAAAGTGCCTAGGCAGGGGCAGGACATTAGCACAGCAAGGGAGGGGTGTGGCAGTGACACAAAGGGAGGGGAGGCCTTTTGCAGGACCTCAGCCTATTGGTCAGAGGTGGTGGGGAGGTGGTGACCTCACAGAGAGATGCTGACATCAGCCAGGCAGGACAGGGGCGAGGGACCAGGGAAACCTCAGAGACCCCTGTGGTTTTGCTTCAGCAAGTCTCCTTTTCCAGGTCTCTCTTTGAGGACTGAGAGAGTATTCGGGTTCACGGACGTGAGCACCAGGAGGAACCTCTTTTGAGTTTTCTCCTTCCCTTTTAGTGATTTTACTAGAAAACAGCCATCCCTGTTTAGAAGGTAAGAGCCTCCTGGAGGTTTGAAAGCTGTTCAGTCTGATCCATCTGGTGACAGTTGAATTCTATGCATGGAAGACACGAGCTTAAGGAGGCAGAATTTTATTCTGCACCTGGGATTTTGTCCCTTAGAATCACTGGGGACATTAGGGTTTGTTCTTTTTGCTTCCCCTCTTCCTCCCTCCTCTTTTTCTCTTGCTTCCTTTGTCCTTTTACCTGTTCCCCTCCCAACACCAGGAGGTAGGGTGTGTGTGTGTGTGTGCGCGCGTGTGTGTGTTGCAGGGAGTGCTCTGCAGCTCCCACTGTGGGAGGTCCACCCAAAAATATGGGGCTGAAATAGTGCTTGGGCAGTGATCCCATCAGTGACCTGGGCCATCCTTTGGGCTCGCTGGTGAGAACCCTCAGCCTCCCGTCCTCAGTCTCTATCCCTGATTGGCTGAGCAGGGGGTTATTGACAGGGATGAGACTCAGGTCCTTGTTGGTCTCTTTTAAGAGCAAGGAAATAAGTCAGAACCAGTTCTATGTTTGATGAATTTTGCTGCTTCTCTGCATTAATGGTCTCTGAGGAGAACTGCAACGTTAGAGAGAATCGTGAACTGCTCAAATACTTGCTGAATAATTACTGTCACTGTTGTTGGTCTGGAGCTCATCTGAGAGCACTTTATTCAGGTCATTCACTGTCTGAAATTCAAGATCCGATGGTAAGTTTGAAAATCAGAGCTCTTGGGTTCTATTCCCAACTCCGCCACTGGCTGTGTGTGTGACCTAAGACAAGTCAATTCTCCTTTCTCAGCCTTAGCTTCTCCCTCTTTCAAGTAGGGATAATAATGATCCGCTCATACCTACCTCACAGTGCGTGGAGGCAGGGCTGGCTCTAGGTTTTTTGCCGTTCCAAGCAAAAAAAATTTTGGCTGCCCCCACCCCAGCCCTGGGGTCCCCTGCCAGAGGAGCCTGCTAACTGAGCCTTGGGCTTCCCCCCACCCCCACAGCCCTGGGCTCTCCCCCCGCCCCCCTATGCCAACAACATAGGTTTGTTCCCAGTCCGCCCAGGCTGAGCTGCTCCCGTTTATACTCCGTCTCCAGTCGGCGCATGCCCAGAGAGGGTGAGGGGGTGTGGCCTCTTCAGCCCACATGGCGCAGTTAACCCTAGCAGTGCCAGGTCAGGGTGGATGCACCTCATCACAGACAGCATTTCCCAAATGTTGGGATTAGCTAGGAGATCTCCTCAGGAGTAACCTCCTGTAGGAACTGGGTCACAAATACCTTGGGAACCAAATACCTGGGTGTTTTCCTAGTTCCGAATCACTTGCTGTGGAATTCTATCCCTGGATCATCTGAGACAATATTGACTTAGGCCTTGTCTACACTACAGGACTATTTCGAATCTACTTAAGTCGAATTTGTGGATTCGACCTTATGAAGTCGAATTTGTGTATCCATACTAAATACACAAATTCGAACTTCTGAGTCCACATTCACAGGGCCAGCGTCGACTTTGGAAGCGGTGCACTGTGGGAAGCTATCCCACAGTTCCCGCAGTCCCCGCTGCCCATTGGAATGCTGGGTAGAGCTCGCAATGCCTGCTGGGTGAAAAAATGTGTCGAGGGTGGTTTTGGGTAACTGTCATCATTGAACCGTCAATCACGCCCTCCCTCCATGAAAGCGCCGGCGGGAAATCTGTTCGCGCCCTTGTCTGGTCGGTTACAGCGCGGACGCCACATCACTGCGAGCATGGAGCCCGCTGCGATCATCGCTGCACTTATGGCCGTTGTCAACTCCTCGCACCTTATCGTCCACCTCTGCAACAGTCAGCTGCTGAGAAACCGGGCGAGGAGGCTCCGGCAGCGCGGTGAGGAGAGTGGCGCAGACCTCTCAGAAAGCAGGGTACGCCGGGCAGTGGAGATCATGGTGGCAATGGGTCACGTTCATGGTGTGGAACGGCGATTCTGGGCCCGGGAAACAAGCACAGACTGGTGGGACCGCATAGTGCTGCAGGTCTGGGATGACACAGAGTGGCTGCGAAACTTCAGGATGCGTAAGGGCACTTTCCTTGAACTGTGTGACTTGCTGTCCCCTGCCCTGAAGCGCCAGGACACACGCATGCGAGCAGCCCTGAGTGTGCATAAGCGAGTGGCCATTGCTCTCTGGAAACTAGCAACGCCAGACAGCTACCGGTCAGTAGCGAACCACTTTGGCGTGGGCAAATCTACCGTGGGGATTGCTGTCATTCAAGTAGCCCACGCAATCGTTGAGCAACTGCTCTCAAAGGTAGTGACTCTCGGAAATGTCCAGGTCATCATAGATGGCTTCTCCGGGATGGGATTCCCAAACTGCGGTGGGGCTATAGATGGGACTCACATCCCTATCCTGGCACCAGCCCACCAGGCCAGCGAGTACATTAACCGAAAGGGCTACTTTTCAATGGTGCTGCAAGCTGTGGTGGACCATAGGGGACGTTTTACCAACATCAACGTCGGGTGGGCGGGCAAGGTTCATGACGCGCGTGTGTTCAGGAACTCTGGTCTGTTTAGACGACTCCAGGCAGGTACTTTCTTCCCGGACCACAAAATAACGGTTGGGGATGTGCAGATGCCTACAGTGATCCTCGGGGACCCGGCCTACCCGCTAATGCCCTGGCTCATGAAGCGCTATACAGGCGCTTTGGACAGTGCAAAGGAACTCTTCAACTACCGGCTGAGCAAGTGCAGAATGGTGGTGGAGTGTGCTTTCGGACGTCTCAAGGGGACATGGCGGAGCTTACTGACTCGCTCGGACATCAGCGAAAAGAATATCCCAGTAGTTATTGCTGCTTGCTGTGTGCTCCACAATCTATGTGAGAGCAAGGGCGAGACCTTTTTGGCCGCTTGGGAGGTTGAGGCAAATCGCCTGGCTGCTGTTTACGATCAGCCAGACACCCGTGCCGAGAGAATATCCCAGCGGGAAGCGCTGTGCATCAGGGAGGCTTTGAAAGCGAGTTTCCTCGCAGAGCAGGGTAACCTGTGACTGTCCACTTGATTTTAAGAGAGCCTGATCATGGGCCTGTGTCTGTATGTGTCCAGTTAGATCTGAGCTCACAAACCCGGTTCTCCAAGTTTCCCCCACTTCCAAAGCACGTTTTAAAACTAATGAAATGTTACAGTAATTAATAATAAATCTTTCGTTGACTTTGCATTTCTGTTTCTTGGTTGAAACATGTAAGCATTCTGTGCTGGGTAAGGTGTGCACTGATGTACAGACCGCTTGTCCAAAACAGGACGGACAGCCTCCTGCTCCTACATAGGTCTGTGGGGTGGGGGACGGTTTACGGTGGTTGTGCATGTAGGGGGAGGGTTGCAGGAATGGGTGGGTTTGCAGGAAGGGGCGAGGGGTGCCGTCTTTGGATAGGGGTTTACATGACGGCTGTGGGCTGTGGGTTTGGGCGTTGGAAGGGGTGAGGGGTGTGGGGGAAGGGTGAGTATCTGCCCCTGGATGAGGGCTCTTTTTGGGGCTCAGGGCACCGGGGAGGATCGTGGCTACGGTCGAAGTGCATGTGAAGGGAAGCCTGCCTTTACATTCGGGGATGGCAGGCACCAGGACCCTGGACAAGCATACACATCAACGAAAGACCCGGGGCAGCATACACCACACAGACTGACCCTGGTGCCTAGTGACTGCAGTCTGTGTGTGCCCTGCAGTTGACCCTGCACCCAAGTCTGTACTATGGTACTGTGGGCTATGCACTGCAATTACAATCCCCCACCCCCACCAACAGAAAGTCTTCTGACACGAGAAACGTGACGGAAACAGTGAGTAACACCAAACCGCTTTTAATAATGTAGTACACAGTGGGGGGTTTAAACTTGGAGTTGGGACTGGTTGATGCTGTAAGGAAAGAACTTGTACAAATTTACAGCGCGAGAGGTGTCTCGAACATTAGCGGTCTGCTGCGGTGCAGGGACAGTTCTCACGGCCCCTACCGCCCCTCCTTCTTGTAACTTTGGGTGAGGGGGGGACAGGACTTCTTGGCGTTGGAGGGTGGTTGCAGATGCACTGCAGGGGGGCTCTCTCCTCCTGCCTGCGGTCTTGCAGAACATTTACAAGGCGCCGGAGCGTGTCCGTTTGCTCCCTCATTAGACCAAGCAGCGTTTGAGTCGCCTGCTGGTCTTCCTGCCGCCACCTATCCTCCCGTTCCATGTGTGTGCGATGCTGCTGACACAGGGTGTCCCTCCACTGTCTCTGCTCTGCCGCCTCCGCTCTGGAGCAGGCCATCAGTTCCTGGGACATGTCGTCCCTAGTCTTTTTCTTTCGGCGTCTAATCTGAGCCAGCCTCTGCGAGGGGGATGCCGGGGCAGTCCGGGAAAGAGCCGAAGCTGTGTGATGCGAAAAAGTAGGTGATTTCCTTGAACACATACATGTTTGCCAACAGTAAACACAGTCTAGTCAGTTTCAGTTAACAAGACCAAAGAGGGAACCAAGTCTCAGGAGATCTCAGAACTAGTCTGAGATTTCGGAATACGCTCTCATTGGCGGCGCCATTGCACTGGACAGCGCACAAGCGAGGAGACAGCTGCATCCCTCTTGCACAAAGTCCTGGTAAGCCTTACAGTACATACTGCTTATCAGTTAGTGGTTAGCTGTGCTCTCCTGCTAAAGGAAATGTGCAAAGCAGAAAGGATGAGCCTTTTGCAGCCCCTCCCGCCAGTGCACGGGAACGATCAATGGATGCTTGTTCTCTGTGGCCTCTCGCACGTGGCTGTTAGGCGAGGGTCATTGTTATGCAACCTGATTGTAAACCATTAACAATAGTAACACTACACTAATTGCCCTACTTAGATGCAGTATTTGCAGAACGAGATCACCCTGAGGCGGGTCACTCGTGCCCAGAAAGACAGGATGTTACGGGACGCACTGCACAGACCAGGACCATATGCAGCAATGCTAGTCGAGGCAATGGTTCCACTCTATATTCGGATGTCCTGGCGTGGAAGAGTCTGCTTCCACGGAGCGCCCAACAAGGCACCTCTTCCGACGAACCTCATGTGGAGGCTTTGCGAGGAACTGAGTGACACCTTCGTGGAAATGTCGCTAGAGGATTATTTTTCTATCCCTATTTGTGTGGACCTTCTCTTCATATAGTTTAATATTTAGAATTTTGTAAATACAGTTTCTATTTTTTCTATAACAATGTTACAAAAAATAAATGTTTATACGTGTGTAGCACTTACCGCCTGATCCTTCCCCTGATTCCGAGTCCGGGTTAACGGCAGGGGAGGGTTGGTAGGGGATCTCTGTGAGGGTGATGAAGAGATCCTGGCTGTCAGGGAAAGCGGGAGTGTGTTCGCTGTCGCCTGCGCCGTCCTCAAAAGACCCTTCCTCAGCTTCCCCATCGGCGAACATCGAGGAGGAACTGTCCCGGTACACTATTCCGTCCTCGGAGTCCACCGTCACTGGTGGGGCAGTTGTGGCAGACCCACCTAGAATGGCATGCAGTGCCTCGTAGAAGCGGCATGTCTGGGGCTGTGCTCCAGAGCGTCCGTTTGCCGCTCTGACTTTTTGATACCCTTGTCTTAGGTCCTTGACTTTCACGCGGCACTGCATCGCATCCCGGCTGTATCCTTTCTCTTTCATGGCTTTCGAGACCTTCTCGAAGGTCTTCGCGTTCCGCTTGCTGGAGCGCAGCTCCGAGAGCACAGACTCCTCGCCCCACACAGCGATCAGATCCATGACTTCCCTGTCAGTCCATGCTGGGGACCTCTTTCTATTCTGGGATTGCCCGGACTCCTCTGCTGGAGAGCTCTGCATCGTTGCAGGTGCTGCGGAGCTCGCCCCGATGTGCAACCAGAACGTCAGATTCAAAGTGCCCAGACAGGAAAATGAATTCAAATTTTCGCGGGTCATTTCCTGTGTGGCTGGGCAGAGAATCCAAGCTCGGACTGCTGTCCAGAGCGTCAACAGAGTGGTGCAGTGTGGGATAGCTCCCGGAGCTACTAAGTTCGATTAGCATCCACACCAAGCCTAATTCGAGCTAGCCGTGTCGAATTTAGCGTTACTCCACCTGCCGGGGTGGAGTACCAAATTCGAACTAAAGAGCCCTCTAGTTCGAATTAAATGGCTTCCTGGTGTGGACGGTTGAGCGGTTAGTTCGAATTAACGCTGATAAATTCGAATTAAAGTCCTAGTGTAGACCAGGCCTTAAACAACTGAACTACCCTGTGCACTTACTTCGGTCAGTTGCACCCATTTGGGGTCTGCTGCTGTTCACCTTTCCAGAGTGGAGATTTAAACATACGACTGTTTCTTTGATAATATGTCCAACAGCTTGGAGTATTCTCTCCTGTTGACTGAACTGCATTTGAATTTTCTCCATGTCATCATGCAGGAATAGGGGGAAAAACAAACCTGAAGTAAAAAAATGGTAATTTGTCTGAAATTTCCCAAAAAATCTGAGCTACATTCTGTCAAACAAAACTAACATGCAGTTATATGACCAAGGAGCCTTCATGAAAGATAGAAAACCCATATAACAGAGAGGTAGAAGACACTTTCATTTTAATTTTAAAGTGAAATTCCAGACTAGGTTACATCTGATGTCTCAGAATCAGGATGAGATTCTCTCCCATGATCCACTGAAACCTGCTTCACCCAGCGCTTTCTCATGCATCCGACGAAGCGGGTATTCACCCACGAAAGCTCATGCTCCAAAAGTCTGATAGTCTATAAGGTGCCACAGGATTCTTTGCTGCTTTTACAGATCCAGACTAACACGGCTACCCCTCTAATACCTCTCTCATTAGTGTTATTTACAGGAGTTTTAGCACCTTCATAACGGGAGAAAAAACAGCCGACCTTCCCAGAAGCAGCTTTGCCACTGAGGGAAAAGGGGATTTGAACGGTGCTTGGGATCCATTTGAAATCCCCTTCCAAGTCTGACACTTTCATCTCCTGCCAGACTGATTCTGATTTAGGATCAAAGACGTGGACAAGCACCATTCCCAAGCATGGACAGCCAAGAACATGACTCCACCAGACACGTTGGGAAGCGAAGGAATACGAAGGGGTGAACTGTGTATGGCTCAGGCACAAGGTAACAGTTCTGGGGTGATGGGGAAGGATGGAATGTCTGAGTCGCCCCATCTCCTTCCAGTGTCACAGAGCCTAAAATGACCCTTATTTCCCTGACATTGCTCCAGCTCTTCTTCATATTTAAATATATTTTAAATGAGAAAAAAAAGTCAACAAAATAATCCAATCCCTGCACAATCCATTACCCTGCACAATCCAGGGTAATGTGAGAACAACTGGGAATGAGACAATCTCTCCTCAAAGAGGAACTTGACGTCTCTAATAATAACTTTGCACTGGGAGGAGGAGTATAAATGTGAATCTCCAGGTTTGTTTAGAAAAGGAAATGTGATGATGGTTAGCTCAGACAGGAGGAAATGTGCAAGATAACTCCACCGACTATCCATGGCCCATGTCTTTAGTGCAAGAATAGTTCTCTTTTTACATCAGGAAAGTGAACTCAAGCTAGCTAACTCCATGACAACCACAGTGATAAGACCCAGGTAGATTTTATCTCAACGTAGCTGGTTGAAGACACCCCCCATCTCCCCCACCTGGGGTGATGACATTCCTGGTAGAAAGGACACCCACTCCCATGACTCGCAGGACAATGGAGTTGATACAAAGGACCACAGGATCCACCCCAAAGATGGGCGAGCTTCAAAAGCTCATGTGTGGGAGCTGAGGGACTACAGTGTGCAAAAGATGCAAACAGCCTTAACACTCACTACTTGGGAACTGTCAAAAGAATTAAAGAAAAAATCTCCTGACAGCTCTAGAGAAGGTTTTTATGAAGTTTATCTCCTTTACGGATTCTCTGATGTTTAGAAAGGCCTGAACTATGAGTAAAGCTTTTCCCACACTCGCAGCATTCATATGGTCTCTCTCCGGTGTGGACTCTGTAATGTGTAACAAGGGTTGAGCTCCGAGAGAAGCTTTTCCCGCACTCACTGCATTCATAGGGTTTCTCTCCTGTGTGGACTCTCTGGTGAGAGATAAGAGAGAAGAGGTGAGTGAAACTTTTCCCGCACTCACTGCATTCATAGGGTCTCTCTCCTGTGTGGATCCTCTGATGCATAGTAAGGTGTGAGCTCCGAGAGAAGCTTTTTCCACACTCGCAACATTCATAGGGTCTCTCTCCTGTGTGGACTCTCTGGTGAGAGATAAGGGAGGAGAATTGACTGAAACTTTTTCCGCACTCACGGCATTCATAAGGTCTCTCTCCTGTGTGGATCCTCTGATGCATAGTAAGGTTTGAGCTCCGAGAGAAGCTTTTTCCACACTCGCAACATTCGTAGGGTTTCTCTCCCGTGTGCGTTGTCTGATGAGAGATAAGGGCTGATCTCTGAGTGAAGCTTTTCCCACACTTGCAGCATTCGTAGGGTCGCTCTTCTGTGTGGATTCTCTGATGAGAGTTAAGGGTATATTTCTGAGTGAAGTTTTTCCCGCACTCACAGCATTCATAGGGTCTTTCTCCTCTGTGTATTCGCTGATGCCTACTAAGGGCTGAGGTATGATTGAAGCTTTTCCCACACTCACAGCATTCGTAGGGTCTCTCTTTCGTGTGGATTATCTCATGTCGAATAAGGGCTGAGCGGTAATGGAAGTTTTTCCCACACTCACTACACGTAGTCTCTCGCTTTTCCGTGAGGATTTTCTCCTGGGACGTAGTTTCCTTGAGGTCCCTGTGAGTTCCCTGACAATTAATGGGTTCATCCACTCTCTCCTCTGAGTGGTTTCCCTGCTCTCTCTCTGGTCTGTGGTAATTTTCACCAGCTTTCCCCTGCTCACGGGGGCTGGACACACTCCCTTTGGCTCTTCGCAGTAATTCCCCATGTGCTTCGGCGAGCTCAGCATCTTCCTGGTGAGGATTCTGCTCCTCGCTCTCCCTCACCACCCCATCACCTGCTAGAAGAGAGGAGAAATCTCAGAATTGGGGATGGAAAGGCAGAGAACAAACCCAAGTAAGTGCTGGAGAGACAGAAAATAAAAATCAGGGACTGAACTCCCCCTAACTCTTCCCCACAGGGGACAGTGGAGGGGATCAATTCTGCTCCCCACCCAGGACCGGCCTTTAGGGGGGGCCGTACGGGTGCCCCACCCAAGGGGGTGCCGGGCGCAGGGTTTGGATTCCCACCTGACCTGCTGCCGAGAGGATCGCAGGGCTGATGAAAGCGGCACAGGAGGTAGATAAGCAGCTGCGTGGGGGAGTGGGAGAGACCTGAGCTGCAGGGGGAAATTGGACGACCAGCGTCAGAGTCAGGTGACTGTTCCAGAGCAGAGGGGCCCTCTCTGCCCTGCTCCATGTGTGCAGCTGCTGCTGTTCCTGTCCCCCCACCCCCCGTTCACCCCCGGAGTCACCCTGTCCACCCCCGACTGGGAGCATCCTCCTGACTGCTCTGCAGGGGGGAGGTGCTGATTGATGGCGGGGTGATCCCCTCCCCCCAACCCAGGTAGCCGATTTCCACTGAGCTGGGGTGACGGGACAGGGGGAATCTGCGTGTGCTGCTGCCTCTCTGGGGCCGGAGCTGCTGGTAGCTGCTTGTGTCTGAACAAGCCTAGTTCAGGCTCCTGACCCTGGGAACTTTCTTAAAGAGACAGCGCGCTCACTCACTCAGGCACCCACTACCTTCTCACACACACACACACACACACACACACACACACACACACACTCTCTCTCTCTCTCTCTCTCTCCTTTACACACTCCCTTCAACATACACACACTCTTTAATATCCTCCCCTCAACACACACACACCCCAGGGCTCCCTGCATCCAGGTCACTTCCCCACCTGGGCTGTGCTGAGACATCAGGAGCAGCTGCTCTCCTGCCCTCCCCTTACACAGCCTGCAGGGAAAGTGACCTGGGTGCAGGAAGCCCTGACGTCGCTCCTTGCTCCCCTCTCCCCAGGGCTGTGTGGGGCGGGGGAGCAGCAGTCCAGTGGGGGAGCGAGCAGCAATGCCAGCTGCTTTGTGCATCCAGGTCAGGTTCCCCACTTGGGTGCAGGAGGGGGATGCCGGGATTAGAGGCAAAGGGGGCACAGTGCAGGGGTTGAGGGCACAGGAGAGTGGTGCAGGGGGTAGCAGTGAAGGGCTGCATAGAACCATATCTAGAACCGTATCTAGTCCACCCTCCTGCTCAAAGTAGGACCAATTCCCAACTAAATCATCCCAGCCAGGGCTTTGTCAAGCCTGACCTTAAAAACCTCTAAGGAAGGAGACTCCACCTCCCTAGGGAACCCATTCCAGTGCTTCACCACCCTCCTAGTGAAATAGTTTTTCCTAATATCCAACCTAGACCTCCCCCACTGCAACTTGAGACCATTGCTCCTTGTTCTGTCATCTGCTACCACTGAGAACAGTCTAGATCCATCCTCTTTGGAACCCTCCTTCAGCAGTTGAAAGCAGCGATCAAATCTCTCCTCAGTCTTCTCTTCTGCAGACTAAACAATCCCAGTTCCCTCAGCCTCTCCTCATAAGTCATGTGCTCCAGCCCACTAATCATTTTTCGTTGCCTTCTGCTGGACTCTTTCCAATTTTTCCACATCCTTCTTGTAGTGTGGGGCCCAAAACTGGACACAGTACTCCAGATGAGGCCTCACCAATGTCGAATAGAGGGGAACGATCACGTCTCAATCTGCTGGCAATGCCCCTATTTATACAGCCCAAAATGCCGTTAGCCTTCTTGGCAACATGGGCACACTGTTGACTCATAGCCAGCTTCTCATCCACTGTAACCCCTAAGTCCTTTTCTGCAGAACTGCTTCCTAGCCATTCGGTCCCTAGTCTGTGATGGAGATTTTACAGGGTCCCGCTTACCCCAGACAATGCTTGCTACGCACAAGTTTTTGCAGGCCATTGTAGGCCAGCTTGACATTATGGTATAGGAAAATTTGTAATAGCTTGTGTGGCAATCAAAAGGCCAAAGAAAGAAAAGGGAACTAAAATCAACGGATAGTTGTGCAATATGGCCTAAGTATAGCAGCTCATTAGCAAGAAACATAATTAAGCAGAACAGTGTTGTACAATGTAACCGCACATAGGTGGGCAAACACAAGTTAGGAAAAGCTTATTGTACAACAGTATTGGAAAATTATATTAGTAAGCAATAAGGTAACGGAAGAAGAGGGACATGGCGTAAGCAGGGAGCATCTAGGACAATAACAGGAAAACCCCAAGATGGTGAGGGGCTCTGATTGGCTTGCTGATAATAACCAGTATCCCAAATAAGGAAATCTAAGTAAGTGTTAATTTGCGGTTTTAGCCTTTATAAGCTTGGTGAAAATTTGTTGAAGACAAGGCAGCTGACCCCTTGCATGGGGCCATGCTAACCTTCCCTATATGCATATTTGTATTCTAATAAAGGGGCCTCAAGGCTGTGTCTGACCCAAAATCAACTGTGTGGTTAATTTTTCCACAACAATTTGGGGGCTCGTCCGGGATCCACAGATGACATCCCTGGATCGGAGGACCACGAGCAGTTCCCTTTCAAACCCCGGGCCCATCTGAGAGGTAAGAGACCTTTTGAAATCTCTAGAGGGGTTTGTGAGAGGACTGGTCCGTAGGCTCCGGCTGGGGTAAGTCACAAGCTGGATCCTACCTTGGGACAAAGTCAAACACCCTTGACGCCCTTATTCAGGCCTTAGTAGGTTTGGCAGAGGCGGAATCCCGAGCCTCGGAACCTATTCTCAGTGGGTTTGGCAGAGGCGGTATCCCGAGCCTCGGAACCTATTCTCAGTGGGTTTGGCAGAGGCAGTATCCCGAGCCTCGGAACCTATTCTCAGTGGGTTTGGCAGAGGCGGTATCCCAAGCCTCGGAACCTATCCTTGGGTTAGGCTGAGTTCCGGTCTCAGTCTCAGGTCAGGCTGGGTGGGCCCCAGTCTCAGGTTGTGCCGGCCGCCCCAGGCCTCGGGCCGCGCTCTTTTGGTCCGGAGGAGACTGATCGCCTATTAGAGCTGGGCGTTCGGGGTCCCGGAGCCACTAGGTTGGGAGGAACCAGGGGCAGTTTTCGCCCTGGCGGCTGTGCCAGGAAACGTGCCTGTGTGTGTAAGGCCGTGCGGCCTCTGTGTGTGTGTATAAGGCCGAGCGGCCGGAGTGTGTTGGTTGTGGAAAGACGCCCAGACCCCCTGCAAAGTGAAAACTAGTGACCGGGGGTGTTCTGAAAGCAAGCTCCACAACCCCGCTTGATGAGAGACTAAAAAGCTTCCCTGACTGGCAGGCCTTGGTAAGTGGCTAACCAGTCGAGGTGCTTGTGTGTTCCCCATCCTGTTATCCTTTACCCCTCCACCTCCCCATGGCCCTGTGACTGCTCTTTGAGTACTGCCTTACAAAAGGCCGCAGAGTCCCTTTTGTTCCCCTCGGAGCCATAAGCTCCCTTCCCTTCCTCGGAGAGGAGGGAAGCCCCAGGAAACCGTACCGTCGGCTCTGAGGCTTCTGTAGCACCGTTGGGTCGAAAGCTGGTGCCCAAAGCTGCAGAGGGACGTGCGGGGACCACGGGCTTTTTCCGTTAGCCCACCCCCCGCTTACCCGCTCGCCCTGTAGGTTTGGCAGAGGCGGTATCCCGAGCCTCGGGACCTATTCCCTGGTGTTCCTGCCATGAAACAAGGGCAGGCCTGGTTGGGCCATTAGTTAGAACTGTGGTGACCCCCGAGTTAACATCCTGGTGTGACTGGCTTGAGTGAAGTGCGCTGTGGTGAGAATGGGGGCCAAAGGATCTAAAATCCTGCCGGTCCCACCCAAAGGCACTCCTGCTGCTTATATGTACGTATATTATGGGTCATCGATGTGTAAAATATTTAGAAAAATGGAATTGGTATACCAGAAATGATCCAAAACTGCAGTTTCCCCTGGAGGGAAGTTTTGACCTTGACAGGATTGTACACCTCAGGGGTGCACTCCTTGTCAACGCCATGCCTGTGTTGTGAAGGTTGTTTTGTATCGGTTATAGGTTTGGGGTTAGAACCCCCGAGGTAGAAGCCACTATGAACCCTGGGGAAGTGAGTAACACCGGAGTGGCCCTAGAGATAAGGTTGGCCAAGGCTCCCGTCAGCAATAGGCAGACAGTGGAGGGGCTGTAAAACTAGCTGCCAGTAATTGGAGCTAACAGCCCATAGGTGTGCCAGTGAATGACACCCTGACTGATGGCGACAGGGGCAAAGGGTACACGGTAAATGTGGTGTGTTTTGTTGTATGTTTTGTCCACTGTGCTAGCCTGTGTTGTATGTTTTGTCCACTGTGCTAGCCTGTCTGTTAAGTGTTTTATATTTAGCCCTTTAGGGATGCCTGTCAACTAGGTTGTAATTGTCTGCCCGGTATCCATAATGGGGGCAAGGGGGAATCTAAGCAGATTCCCATGCCAGAGAAGGGCACTCCAGTCACGTATATATACCCAAATTATGGTCCTAGAAAGTAGGCAGGGAGCTGTTGCGCAGCCTCCACTGGTCCTGAGGGAAAGAAATATCAAAAGATTTGCGTTGTGAATTAAATTGTGCAATCTGCTGTACCCCAAATGGTATGTATCTAGATGTGTCTGATCCCACTCACAATGAGGTCCTGGCAGGTTTTCAGGACACTCTAAAGGAGCAACAGGAACAGCTGGTTAAGGTCTCTCCCTCCCTGTGGGCATTGTGAGCTGATCATGCCAACCAGGTTGGGCACATTGGGGCTGCCCAACTGGCTGAAATTTTGCCTAAACCCAGCAAGACCATTTCCCAAAGTGTAGTAAACCCTCTCTCAAACTAGACCGAGAGAGGAATTTTACTGTGCTGTTCATGCTGTTGTTTTCTCTATCTTTCCTGTTGTCTGTAGCCTTGCTATTATTCTTTCTTACAATGTACCAGTGCTGAGGGGTTGTCACCGCCTCAGAGGAGGATTGTATTAAGTCCGGACATAGAAAAAATATTATTAAATAAAATGCATCAAGATGTAATGTGTGTATGTAAAGGGATAAATGGGGGTTAAGTCAAAAGCCCGCCCTCCTTGCTAAATTGGTAGTGAAACAATGCCTATGCCCATGGAGAAAAAAAAATGTAGCAAGAAAAAAGGATTGGGCCCAAACAAGCAGGCAACTGCAGTTTGAGGAAGTTAAAAGAAGGAAAGTTAAAAGTTAACTCTGTAGTTATTGGAGGAAATTAAGCAGTAAAACTATGTATAAATATTAAAAGAAGGTATTATGAGAAGAAAAATCTTGGTTTCTTTGCAGTCATTCCTTTGGGAGTGTCTGTGAATAATCCAGGCAAGAGGTTATTTATTTAACTATAAAAGATAGTCAATTTTGTTAAAAAAATGTATGGTGTGTACAATCTTTGTTTTATAATAAATTGGTGTTGTTTTGGGGTTGTAAAACAAACAAAAATATTTTTACCAAACAAAAAGAAACTAGTGTTAATTTTGGTATTTAGTATTTGATCCTTAAGGTAATTTAATGTGTTATAAAATTTTGGTAAGAGAATTTAAATCTGTTTTGGTAACAAATAGCAAATAGAAGCTGTAGTAAGTACCCCACACTAAGCCTTAAGGTGGCTATGTGTAATCAACGGTTATGTTGTCAAAGGAAAGCCAAAATGGATTGTGTTTTCCATTTAAAAATCAACATGTATTTAAGAACAGAAGTTAAAAGATAGAAACCATTAAAACCTGACCTGTCTATAAAACAAATACAGGAAAATATGGGGAGTAATTTGAGTAATTCCTCAGTTTTGCCTGCAATCAGTAAGGGTATTTATAAAGGAAAATTATTTAGATTAATTTTATGTTTGAATGTTGTAATTGTAAGTATGTGTTAGTTTTAGTAAAGTATTTTCTTGTAAAAAGACAAATGCCAAAACTGCTGTAAAACTTTGGCATACCTGTGAGTAGCAACAGTGATTGTGAACTTAATATACTGGACAGATTGTAATGAGTTATGTGCAGCTTCATAGATCTAGTATGGTTAAGTGCCCTTTGAAGGCCACTCCCAATTGAAAGGCCTGATTAAGCTTTTATAAAATTTGTACCAGGGCACTTAATGCAACTATTGATAGTGCCCTGCTAGCTTTGGCTCAGATGGACATTCATTTAATAAATAACACAATGCTTAATTATTGCAAGAGACTAATGAAATGTGTTAGGTCTTTTTATATACAGTAGCTCTGCTGCTTGCTGAAACCAGAAGGCTGAATCTACATGGAGGTCCACCAGTGAGAAACTACTCTGGCCTTATTCTGAAAGACCCTTATCAAATAGTGTTAATTACCAACACCGCTGTGAAGTGTCGAGAACTGACTACCTGCCCATGTTTCTCACTGTAATGGCTCTCCGACTGATGATCGGTCTATCTTTCCTTCTGGCATTGTTGCTCCTTCTAGACAACAGGAGTGAAGGACAGGGTAAAGATGTGGCAACCTTTCCTTTATCTGCTGACAGACCCACTGAGCCTTTGAATCTTACTAAAAAAACAAACCTCTCCACCTGAGGGCATAATAAAGCCTCCAAGCAAGCAAGGTGATTGTGCTAGCAACCTCTCCCTTGCTGCCTCACTGCCGGACAGCTAAGTGAATTATGACTACGAAATCTCAAAGAATAGCTTGCGGAAGCTAGCCAAAACTACCTGAAAATGAAACTTGTAGTGTTCCTCAAATGCTCCTTAATGAACTTAGGGTGGAATGGGGCTGATGGAGCAGCTGGATGGTCGCTCGGTGGTGCCCAAGACTTTGTTGCCTTGCTTTGCTCATGTGACCCATGGTTTGGCCCATGTGAGCAAAGGAGGGATGATTGCACTGGTGTCACGACACTAGTAGTACACAATAGTGGTAAGCCAGTCCGGACTAACCGGCAGCTCACCCCACTCTGTGGGGCCCGTCTGTAAATATCCGGATTGACTTTATCAACATGCCAAAAGGTTGCTCATATGAATATGTGTCTGTATATTCTCTGGATGGATTAGAGCCTTACCTTGTGCAGAGGCTGCCTCCATCACAGTAGCAAAGAAATTGTTTAGGAATTTTTATTGATGATTTGGTCTCCCTGTTTCTATAAAAAGTGGCCGAGGTACCCACTTTATGGGTCAGATCATGCAGCAAGTCTGCAAGGCTCTCCACATTGAGCAGCATTTACATTGTGCTCACCACCCTCAGAGTGTGGGGACAGTGGAATGGGAAAAAGGGGAACTTGCAAACAAACTAGCCAAACTGTGTAAGGAAACAATCTTTGAAATAGATGCATTTTATGACAAGGTAGATAAAATGCTAGTTTCTGGAATCTGCCACGATACTCATGAAAAGGTCCCCTTTGCTATTTGGTTACCTATTTGGTAAATAACCAAACGTATACCCACAGAACTTGTCTGTTTTCCTGCCTAGAGGCCACTCCTGTAGCAGATAACATCACCTGTACCTTATTACAGTATTCTCCCTCTCATACTACGAACCCAGAGGCATCGCGGGAAAATATCCACGTATATAACCAACAGCTGTGGTATAGCCCCTATAGAAAAGAGACCCAGCGGGATTCAAATGAACTATACTTAATGCTACGTTAGGGATTATCAGGTTTACTTTACCGTTAACTCACTTTCAAATTGCCGCCATCTATCCCAGTTGTTCCAGAGGGGCGGCCATTTAACTAATGTTGCAACACCTTTGGAGTCACAGGTCCAGGAAAAGAAGGAATATCACTGACACATTGTGGAAAGGGGCCAACAGTGCTGCCTCCGCTTGGAGTATTTGTAAAACCTAACAACATGAAGGTAGATTGGGCCAACTGGAAAAGTATACCCAGTCTTATTTCTGGGGCACAGTTAACTCAGGTGTAGGCGGGAATGGGTGAACTGCACGTTATTTCAGCCCTTAGTTCTATGACCCATAAGGTATTAAGAGAGGTGGTATTAAATATCACTGATGCTGGGAAGGCATTGCAGTGGGATCTGGCATGTTTGGGATTTCCTGAGTGACCAGCTAATGGCCATTCAGAGTGATCTTGAGAACCAGGCTTGGCCCACGGCCCTTACAGACATCTCAGGAGTACCATCTGACCTGTGGTCATAGAGGCATAATTGGAAATTCTCTGGGCAAAAGTGTGTGCATTCACAGTGCTCCTTCCAAGCATATGAACCAGTTAAAGGAAGTGTGAGCTTCCACATACCGAATCCTGCCAGGCCCGTGGGAAGGATGCATATGAAACTGGGTAATTCACCAAGACATTTGGGAAATCAAGCCACCTCATATGCCTAATCAATTCATAGTCAGTGCTCCTAAAATAACAATATTTGGATTGGGATAGGAAACCAATGGATGCTCTCGCCATTAGAACCCCCACGGCTTCAGTGTGTATGTAAACTAAAGCCAGGAGAAGTTGTCACAGTTTTGTTAGAAGAATATAGAACAAAAAACTATCCTAACAGGACACCTGCTTCTTTAAGCTAATGATAGTTGTGTGCTCGTACAGACCACCATTTACAAGACATACATTTAATCTCACCACTGCTGCAGACAGTCATATATTGAATTGGCCTAAAAAGAAAAATTTTGCAACCAGCCCTTTAGGCTTAGATATCCTTTAATTGGACTACCCTAGTACCTGACTGGTTCCAGAATTTGTTTGCAGTTTTACCAGAAGTACAAAAATTTCTGAACTTTAATGGCAAATTTACATATTCCAGAATATATATCAAAGTGAAAATAATGCTTTTATATAGCCTATAGGGTTTCTATTTTGTGTACTAAATATGATGTTTTGTGTTTTGTAACTAAAACCATTTAGTAATCCCAACCCCATTGTTTTATTGCCATAGAACTGTTATTGCTTTTATTATTATTGTTTGGTATGGGGTTATGTTATTGTTGCTTTTGTAATGGATCCATTTATCATTGCTTGCCCAGTTTTAACTGCTAGATTTAATGCATAAGAGCGTGTGAAGCTAATAATTGTTAATGAACTTTATGGCAACAGTTGGAACAAACAGAAGCCAGAAACAGTGATAAATGTGTATAAGGATGAGCAGGACAAGAGGGAAAATACGGTGGGCTTAGAACTTTGACTAGACTTTTAGGCCTAAACTTTGGATAAGCTTGTTTTCAGGCTGTGTTAAACTTTGGTTCAACTTGTCTCTGTGTATAAGGGAAAGAGAGGAGGGGGACAGAGTGATGAAAGAGTGATAAAAAGTTGCTTCTGTGTGTCAAGAGGTAAAAGGAGTCACAGTGGAAAGTTCCCAAAATGGAACAGTGGCTTTTCTGTACAAAGGGCATGTGGGGGCAGGAAGATGTGGTCAGGGCCCCAAAAAGGGGAACTAAAATTGGATAAAGGGAAACCAGAATATCTGTTAAATTATAACAGCTGAGCTTGCTTTTAGAACTACAGAAAAGGTGGTAGAACAGTCAAACCACCCCACGGCCCTAACCGGTTCTTAATCGGTACCACGAAACTAAGACCGGATCTCTGGATAGGACTAGGTAACCTATGGACATTATGGCCCTTAGAACCCCCTCAACTCCAGTCCATCTGAAAGCTTAACCCTGGAGAAATTGTTACTGACCATGATCATATGGGAAGGTAACGGCCAATTAACAACCCTTGCTTCCCAACCTCTTATCCAGGCCAATGATAGCTGCGCTCTTGTTAACTCAATTGTTTTACGGGACACGGTCTTTAACAGGAAACATGGCCACTAGCACTCATGTTATTTATTGACCCGCAGACAAAACGTACCAGGTTTTCCTGCTGTTCGATTGGACCGCTTTGATGCCAGATCGTTTTCATTCCTTAGTGTCCCTCCTACCGAAAATCCAGCAAATATCCCAGTTGCAGGAACAGATCCATATCCTCGAAAACGTGTATTAAACTGAGCTGAATGCCTTTTAGATGGCCTATAGAGTTACAGCTTTTTGTATTAAAGCTCATGTTCCTTGTTCCATTATCAAAACCCTCTAGCCCTCCATACCTCTAGGTACATATAATGGGGCCTTTCAAAAGGAGGGTTGTCATTAAATATTTGTTTTTGTTATTGTTGCTGTAGAGCGTGTTGTCCCCGCTCTATATTTGCTTTGTATATCCCACTTTACTAAGTGGCCCTTGTTCCCTTGAGGAAATTAAATTCCTGTCTGCCTGAAACCCTGGAAGCACCCTATAAAATAAGCCTACAAGTTCTGAAGTCCAGAACTTAATAAATATTCACATTGAGGAGGTTGATGCCAGTGAATTGGCATCAAAAGGAGGGGATTGATGGAGATTTTACAGGGTCCCGCTTACCCCAGACAATGCTTGCTACGCACAAATTTTTGCAGGCCATTGTAGGCCAGCTTGACATTAAGGTATAGGAAAATTTGTAATAGCTTGTGTGGCAATCAAAAGGCCAAAGAAAGAAAAGGGAACTAAAATCAACGGATAGTTGTGCAATATGGCCTAAGTATAGCAGCTCATTAGCAAGAAACATAATTAAGCAGAACAGTGTTGTACAATGTAACCGCACGTAGGTGGGCAAACACGAGTTAGGAAAAGCTTATTGTACAACAGTATTGGAAAATTATATTAGTAAGCAATAAGGTAACGGAAGAAGAGGGACATGGCATAAGCAGGGAGCATCTAGGACAATAACAGGAAAACCCCAAGATGGTGAGGGGCTCTGATTGGCTTGCTGATAATAACCAGTATCCCAAATAAGGAAATCTAAGTAAGTGTTAATTTGCGGTTTTAGCCTTTATAAGCTTAGTGAAAATTTGTTGAAGACAAGGCAGCTGACCCCTTGCATGGGGCCACGCTAACCTTCCCTATATGCATATTTGTATTCTAATAAAGGGGCCTCAAGGCTGTGTCTGACCCAAAATCAACGGTGTGGTTAATTTTTCCACAATATCTGTAACAGTGAATGGGATTCTTCTGCCCTAAGTGCTGGACTCTGCACTTGTCCTTGTTGAACCTCATCAGGTTTCTTTTGGCCCAATCCTCTAATTTGTCTAGGTCCCTCTGTATCCTATCACTACACTCCAGCGTATCAACCACTCCTCCCAGTTTAGTGTCAACTCATAGACTCCTAGACTTTAAGGTCAGAAGGGACCATTATGATCATCTAGTCTGACCTCCTGCACAATGCAGGCCCACAGAATCCCACCCATCCACTTCTATAACAAACCCCTAACCTATGTCTGAGTTATTGAAGTCCCCAAATTGTGGTTTGAAGACCTCAAGCTGCAAAGAATCCTCCAGAAAGTGACCCGTGCCCCATGCTGCAGAGGAAGGCGAAAAACCTCCAGGGCCTTTGCCAATCTGCCCTGGAGGAAAATTCCTTCCCGACCCCAAATATGGCGATCAGTTAAACCCTGAGCATGTGGGCAAGACTCACCAGCCAGCACCCAGGAAAGAATTCTCTGTAGTAACTCAGATCCCAACCCATCTAACATCCCATCACAGACCACTGGGCATACTTATCTGCTGATAATCAAAGATCAATTGCCAAATTAATTGCCAAAATTAGGCTATCCCATCATACCATCCCCGCCATAAATTTATCAAGCTTAGTCTTAAAGCCAGATATGTCTTTTGCCCCCACTACTCCCCTTGGAAGGCTGTTCCAGAACTTCACTCCTCTAATGGTTAGAAACCTTCATCTAATTTCAAGTCTAAACTTCCTAGTGTCCAGTTTATATCCATTTGTTCTTGTGTCCACATTGGTACTAAGCTTAAATAATTCCTCTCCCTCCCTAATATTAATCCCTCTGATATATTTATAAAGAGCCATCATATCCCCCCTCAGCCTTCTTTTGGTTAGGCTAAACAAGCCAAGCTCTTTCAGTCTCCTTTCATAAGACAGGTTTTCATCTGCAAACTTGCTGACAGTGCAGTCCACACCATCCTCCAGACCATTAATGATTGCGGCACAGGAGTGGAGTGCAAGGGCTGGGGTGAAGGGGGCACAGTGCAGGGGTTAGGGGCTCAGGAGGGGGCAAGTGTTGTGGTGCACGAGGGGGGCAGAGGTTAGGAATGAAGGGGTGTAGGGATTAGGGGTGCAGGAGGGGGAGCAGGCATTTGGGGCAAAGGGACACAGTGCAGAGGTTGGGGGGAAGGGAACGTGGGTTGCCTACGGAGCCCATGGGAGCCAGGGGCACCAAAATGCAAGTTTGCCCCAGGTGCCATTTCCCCAAGGCCGGCCCTGTCCACATCCCATCCAAACACTCAGTAGGAAGGGAGGGAGCTCCAGCCGAGGTGTCAATCATCATCTGTAGGAAGCCAGGAATGAGATCTGCTGGGGACTGTCCTGAGCTCACAGAGTCTGTGTGGGGAATCCCAGCAGGTTCTCTAAGGCACTTACAGTTTCTGGGATGGTTTAATGTTTCCTCACCTGTGCAGGGACTTCCCAGGATCTCGCTTTCCACTGAACCAGGGAGATCCAGGACCCACGGCTCTTCCCCTCCTTCCAGCTGGAAGATCACAGAGGGTTGGGAAACTGGAAACCCTGCTCAAGGGAAAGAAAACAAAGGAGATTAGGGGAATTCATAGGCCATTTATCATCATAAAAACATTCTATTAGTTTAACCCCAGTCCATTTTAAACAATAAAATCGCAGGGCCAACTCCCCAGGTGCTCAAAGGTGCAGAACACTCTGCTTAGGAGGGATTTAACTATCCCCATCTTTGCTGGGAACACACACAGCCAGACACTCATTATCAAAGAGGCTCCTAAAAAACAGAGACTGGAACTGCATTTCCCAGAAAGTGAAGACTCCAGACAGAGGGCAAGTGTCCCTGGTACTGCTTCTTGCTGACAGACAGGTCCAGAGCCAAAGAGAGAGTCCAGGGGAAGCTGGGAACAGGAAGCATGGGCTGGGGGGGTTCAGTGGAGTAAGGACCTGGAAGGGCAGGGATATCACTGAAGGCAGGATCTCAGCAGCATTAGATGTCAGGAAAGCACATCCTGCGGCATTAGGGAACCTAGTGAGTCAGGTATAAAGGGAGGGGGCATAAAAAACACTGTGTGTGGAGAAAGCTGGCAAATTAGATGGTGTAGTTCAAGAGCCACAGCCCAATTCTTCTGCCAAAGGAGAATGAAAAATAAGAATCAGGCCATGTGACTTCAGGAGGGACAAATTCGAAGATCCAAAGAACATGCAGAGAAGAAAGACGGCGGCTCTTGCAGGTGGGGATGGAAAAGGAAGAGTCTCCATGCTTCATGGAGCCAATTAGTTCATTTTATCATTCATTGATCATTGTTATGGTGATCTCATATGTTATTTCAGATGTAGTCACTGTGTACGAAATAGATTTAAGTTGTAGGTATAGACAGAAGTAAGACAGGTAGAGCCCTGCATGGATACAAAATTTATATCTGCATCTGATCTGCGATCCGCAAAAATGGTCCATGGATATCTGCAGATTTTCAGGGCTCTAGGAACAAAATTTGTTCCTGCAGCCGATCCACAAAAATGGTCCGAATTCTCCACCAGGAGACGTGATCAAAGCGAAGGGCTAAGGCAATGAATCCTAAAATCTTCTAATATAGGCTGGAAGGGACCTCAAGAAGTCATCTACTCCATTCCCATCGCCCTGCGGCAGGATCAGGTGTAAATATGCCAGAAGTTTGTCTGACCTGTTCTTAAAATCCTCCTGGGACAAGAATTCCACAACCTCTCTTTGTAATCCATTCCAGCACTTCCCTATCCTTATCGCTGGAAAGGTTTTTGTATTACCCACCCTCAACCTTCCTTGCAGCAGATCAAGCCAATTACTTCTCCTCCTACCTTCAGTGGACGTGACGAACAATTAATCACTGCTCTCTTATAACAACCTTGACATATTTGAAGACTGTTCTCAGTTCCCCACTCACTCTTTTCTCAAAATTAAACATGCCCAGTTCTTTCAAGCTTCCCTCATAAGTCATGTTCGAGGACCAGGAGGGCGCTTTTTCCTTCTGAATGGAGATGCGCAAGGTGAGGTCAGAGAAAAGGATCTTGGAGTAACTGAGACAGGAGAGGATGACTAAGAGCTCTAGCTGTGCGGATGGATAGGAAAGGCCAATTGTTAAGGATGTTACGCAAAAAGAAAATGCAAGGTGTAGGCACAGCCTGGATAGGAGGCCCCAGAGGGAGCTCCGTGTGCACAGTTATGGGCCTGAGTGACAGGAAGCACAATGGTGCTGTCTGCGGCGATAGATAAAGAATGTGGGGGGAGGGCTTGGGGGAAATATTAAGAGCTTTGCTTCAGCTGTTGATCTTTAGCTGATGGCTGGACATCAGTGAGGAGATGAGAGAGAGAGAGAGAGAGAGAGAGAGAGTGGGGCTGAGACAGGCCAGGAGCACAGAGGCAGAACTGTGAGTTAGGAGCACAGAAATGGTAGTTGAATGTGTGTGTGTGCGGATGAGATTACCCAGAAATAAGGTGCAGAGGAAGAAAAGAAGAGGACCAAGGACAGAGCCCCGTGGAACCCAAACAGAAGGCTGGAACGGGGGTCAGCCGGCTCATTCTAAAGACACTCTAATGCAGTGACTGGAGGAGGAGAAGGATGTGACTCATCATGGACCTCTTGATGCCACCCGGCAGAGGGCACAGGGTGCCTAATGTTTTACTGGGATCCCACAGACCAGGTACACGCATATTAGTTCACCCAAAGGTGGCGTGTCAGGTGTCTGTCGAGGAACTAGTTAGGTAGGTCTTAGGTAGCTCTTAAAAGCTTTGCCAGTCCAGCTCTATTGTTTAAGGCTGTGAAAAAGTGCACACACGCATGCGCACACACGCACACCATCCAACATGGCTCTGCTGGCCAAAGCTCAATTACAGACACATCCATTTTTTAAAACAGGAAACTAAATGCTCATAAGCTACATTAATGCAGAGTTAAGGCTGCCCAGTGCTGTCTCCTGCCTTGCACCATATGGACTGTGAGTGAACTTAAACCTCTGCAGACCAGGAAATGAAAAGTTAATGTAAACTTTCCCCCAACCCTTAACCCTGTAGCTGGCCAGAACCAGTGAGAATGGTTCTGCGTGGGCCGTGCAAAGGTTAACCAACTGCCACAGGGACTCAGGTATTCAGCTCAATGCAGCAGTAACGGGATGAATTCTATGGTCTGTGGTATAAAGGACGTCAGAGTAGATGACCTAATAGTCACATCTGGCCTTAAAAATCTATGAACCTATAATCCATCCGAGGAAAGACTAAGGGTACGTCTACACTACGGGACTATTCCGAATTTGCATAAACCGGTTTTGTAAAACAGATTTTATAAAATCGAGTGCGCGCGGCCACACTAAACACATTAAATCGGTGGTGTGCGTCCATGGTCCGAGGCTAGCGTCGATTTCTGGAGCGTTGCACTGTGGGTAGCTATCCCGTAGCTATCCCATAGTTCCCGCAGCCTCCCCCGCCCCTTGGCATTTCCGGGTTGAGATCCCAGTGCCTGATGGGGCAAAAATCATTGTCGCGTGTGGTTCTGGGTACAGCCTCACCCCTCCCTCCCTGAGCAGCAGACAACCGTTTCGCGCCTTTTTTTGCTTGGTGAACTGTGCAGACGCCATAGCACAGCAAGCATGGACCCTGCTCAGCTCCATACCACAATCGTGAATGTTTTAAACACCTCGCGCACTCTATGGTGAACCAGGACCTTCAATCCGAGGCGAGGAGGCGGCGGATACGGCAGCGCGGCGATGACAGTGATGAGGACGTAGACACAGAATTCTCTCAAACCGCGGGCCCCTGCGCTTTGGAGATCCTGATGGTAATGGGGCAGATTCTATCCATTGAACGCCGATTTTGGGCCCGGGAAACAAGCACTGACTGGTGGGACCGCATTGTGTTGCAGGTGTGGGACGATTCCCAGTGGCTGCGAAACTTTTGCATGCGTAAGGGCACTTTCATGGAACTTTGTGACTTGCTTGCCCCTGCCCTGAAACGCCATAATACCAAGATGAGAGCAGCCCTCACAGTAGAGAAGCGAGTGGCGATAGCCCTGTGGAAGCTTGCAACGCCAGACAGCTACCGGTCAGTCGGGAATCAATTTGGAGTTGGAAAATCTACTGTGGGGGCTGCTGTGATGCAAGTAGCCAAAGCAATCACTAAGCTGCTGCTACGAAAGGTTGTGACTCTGGGAAATGTGCAGGCCATAGTGGATGGCTTTGCTGCACTGGGATTCCCTAACTGTGGGGGGGGCGATAGATGGAACCCATGTCCCTATCTTGGCACCGCAGCGCCAGGGCACCCAGTACGTAAACTGGAAGGGGTACTTTTCAATGGTGCTGCAAGCACTGGTAGATCACAAGGGACGTTTCACAAACATCCACGTGGGATGGCCAGGGAGGGTTCATGACGCTCGCGTCTTCAGAAGCACTACTCTGTTTAAACGGCTGCAGCAAGGGAATTACTTCCCAGACCAGAAAATAACAGTTGGGGATGTTGAAATGCCTGTCGTTATCCTGGGGGACCCAGCCTACCCCTTGATGCCATGGCTCATGAAGCCATACACAGGCAGCCTGGACAGTGGTCAGGATCTGTTCAATTACAGGCTGAGCAAGTGCAGAATGGTGGTGGAATGTGCATTTGGCCGTTTAAAGGCGCGCTGGCGGACATTACTGACTCGCTCAGACCTCAGCCAAACCAATGTCCCCTATGTTATTACTGCTTGCTGTATTCTCCACAATCTCTGTGAGAGTAAGGGGGAGACCTTTATGGCGGGGTGGGAGGCTGAGGCAAATCACCTGGCCGCTGATTACGCGCAGCCAGACACCAGGGAGATTAGAAGAGCACACCAGGAAGCGGTGCGCATCAGAGAAGCTTTGAAAACGAGCTTCATCAATGGCCAGGGTACAGTGTGACTGCTGTGTTTGTTGATGAACACCCAACCCCCTTGATTGACTCAGTCCCTGTAAGCAACTCCCCCTCCCCCTTCGAGTACAGCTTACTTATGCAAATAAAGTCACTCTCATTTAAAAAGCATGAATTCTTTATTGATTCATTATAAAAAGAGGGAGAGAAGTAAGGGTGTGGTTTGGGAGGAGGATAGGAGGGATGGAGAAGGCCATTAAAAAAAAAATTCACAGTAACGACATCCTTCTGGTTGGGCTGTCCACAGGGGTGGAGTGGGCAGGTGCACGGAGCTTCCCCCCACGCGTTCTTACACGTCTGGGTGAGGAGGATGTGGAACATGGTGAGGGTTGAGGGTGGTTATACAGGGGCTGCAGCGGCACTCTGTGATCCTGCTGCCGTTCCTGAAGCTCCACAAGACGCCGGAGCATGTCAGTTTGATCACGCAGCAGCCCCAGAGTTGCATCCCGCCACCGCTGATCTTCCTGCCGCCACCGCTGATTTTCCTGCCGGTCTTCCTGCCGCCACCTCTCATCTTGGTTGTCCCTCCTGTCCTCACGTTCATCCCTCCTGTCCTCACGTTCACTGGCCTCTTTCCTGTAATTTGAAACCACGTCCTTCCACTCATTCAGATGAGCTCTTTCATTGCGTGTAACTTCCATAATATCCGAGAACATCTCATCTCGCGTCTTCTTTTTCCTCCGCCTTATCTGTGCTAGCCTTTGGGATGGAGGAGGGATGGTTGAAAAATTTGCAGCAGCATGAGGGAGATAAATATTTAGAAAGATACATTTTACAGAACAATGGTTATACTCTTTCACAGTGAACAGCACTATTCACCTAGCACATGTGATTTCCCTACAAGGTCGCATTTTTCATCTTAATAGTGAGTGCTTGCAGCTCTGGAGTTACAGATCTCACAGACACAGGTCCAGGCATCAGAATTCAGCTTGCATGCGGCCAAGGTAAACTGTCTTTCGGCTTCTGTAGTGATTTACCCCTCCCCCCCAACGCATGGCTAATACCACGCTAGATCCCTGCTAATCAACAACCTTCCCACCCCCCCCACCCACTGAGTGTCTGGTAGCTTGGGGAAGATCGCCGGTGACCAAACACAGAAAAGATCATCGGCATTTCACTCCTCCCCTCCCCCCGCTTCGCTACGTGCAGGAAAGTTTTTTTTTTAAGCTGCTGCAGTCCACGAACCCAGTAGAAAAATGGCCACCCCCCTTACTTAAATTCCTGATTTTTAACCAGGTTATCCTGAACGATATCACTTTGCTGAGGATAACAGAACAAGATAAAGAGCGGATGCTTCTTGAATGCCAGCAGTCACCGGGACCATACGCTGCTATGCTTTGCCACGCAATGATACCTGATTACTTGCTACATGCATGGCGTGGTAAAGTGTCCTACCATGGTGGGCGGAACAAGGCTGCCTTGCCCAGAAACCTTCTGCAAAGGCTTCTGGAGTACCTACAGGAGCGCTTCATCGAGATGTCCCTGGAGGATTTCCTCTCAATCCCCGGACATGTTAACAAACTTTTCTAAGTAACTATACTGTCTGCGAATGCATCCCAAGTCCTCAGGGCAAATCAATCATTAAAAAAGGCTTGCTTAAAAAACAATGTTTGCTATTTGCAAAGGTACACTCACCAGAGCTCCCTTCCATGGCGTCATTGTCTGGGATAGTGGCTTGTGAGGGCTGGGAGGATGGTAATTCCGTCAGGGTGATAAAAAGCTCCTGGCTGCTGGGGCTCACGGAGTGCTGTGTGCTCTCTGCTAGGTCTTCCTCCTCTTCTTCATCTTCATCTTCCCCGTCTGCATAATCCTCAGCCATGGCAGAGATTACAACCCCCACCTCGGAATCCACGATCAGGGGTGGGGTACTTGTGGCGCAGCCCCCTAAAATTGCATGCAGCTCAGCATAGAAGCGGCATGTTTTTCGACCTGCCCCGGACCTTCCGTTTGCTTCTTTGGTTTTCTGGTAGGCTTGTCTGAGCTCCTTCACTTTCACTCTGCACTGCACTGAGTCCCTGCTGTGGCCTTTATCCGTCATAGCCTTAGAAATTCTTTCAAATACTTTTTCATTTCGTCTTTTGGAACGCAGTTCTGTTAGCACTGAATCCTCTCCCCAGATAGCGATCAGATCCAGAACCTCCCGTGCAGTCCATGCTGGGGCTCTTTTACGATTCTCAGGAGACTGCATTGTTAACTGTGCTGATGAGCTGTGCGTGGTCACCTGTGCTGATGAGATCTCCACGCTGGGGAAGCAGGAAATGAATTTCAAAAGTTCGCGGGGCTTTTCCTGTCTACCTGGCCACACATCCGAGTTCAGAATGCTGTCCAGAGCGGTCACTGGTGCACTGTGGGATACCGCCCGGAGGCCAATACCGTCGATCAGCGGCCACACTAACCCTAATCCGATATGGTAATACCGATACTAGCATTACTCCTCTCGTTAGGGAGGAGTACAGAAACCGGTTTAAAGAGCCATTAAAATCGATATAAGGTGCCTCCTAGTGTGGACGGTTGTGGCGTTAAATCGGTTTTACGCTCCTAAAACCGATTTAAACGCCTAGTGTAGACCAGGCTTAAGACATTGTGCTGTGCTCACAGGTGGAAATCCCAGCATTTATCCGCATGCCCTCCAGCTGTGTGCACTGGGCCAGCTGTAGCTCTGACTGGCTGATGGAGGGATTGGTTGCAGCAGCTGGGCAGAGCTGTGCCTGTGCTATGCAGAGAGGTGCATGTGAAACTTGGAGGGCAATTCTGCCTCATTTCCGTGCTGAGTGTTGTAGGCTTGGTCAGCAAAGGTGCCCAAGGGTATGTTCTTGCCATGGGGGTTGTCAGCACCCTGGTGGCGTAAGTTCGAGTGATCTGTGGGGCTTAGTGAGGGGTAAGTGAAGGCAGTGACTCAAAAGGAAAAGTCAGGTTGAGGGCAATGGGGTAGTAACACTGTGCAAGTCTCAGCTGGCCTGTGTGCAGGAGGTTCAGTACTGGAGAGCAGGCCAGGGGGAGGAAGCTTCTGTTTGCTATGATGGCGTTGAACCCGAATATTATCTTAGCAAAGAGAAGAACATGTTAGACATTCTGCTGTACTGCTCTGTTCCCAGAGCACTCTGTAACAGGGGAGGGGAGAGGGCTAGTGTGGGTGTTTCTGGCATGTCGGGGTGATGCTGAAACAGGGCAGAGCAGAGGTGGCATTGGGGGAGTGGCAAGAACCTTAACTCTGCATTTCTCCTTCTAAAAACCGAGGGGACGGGAATCCTTACCCAGCGAGGTCACATTCTCACAGATCTCCTGCATGACCTCCCAGTAGAGGGCTCTCTGAGTGGGGTCCAGCAGAGCCCACTCTTCCCTGGTGAAATACACAGCCACCTCCTCGAAGGTCACCGGCCCCTGAAAGAGCAAGAGCCTGCCACTTAGAATCTGCTGCCCCAATCAGAACCCCACTATTCATGGAGGAAAGGAGCCAATCAAATGGAAGCTCAGAGAGTCAGCAGAGTCCTATCCCCATACTGCTGAGAGCAGCCAGGAGACATCTGGGTGAGGGGACCAAGTGAGAGCCCCTTGTCTCTCCCAGCAGATCCACCACAGACCTACTAGCCAGAGGCTAATACAGGAGATGGAGCCCCCAGTAGGGTCCAGGCACAGCCCCATGGTAGAGAACCCAACACCCTTCCCACTGCCAGCAGCTGGATGTGAGGGGCCGGGACATCTTCCCTACACCTCCCTGCTGGGTGCCCCCTTTCCATGTCACACCAGCCCCTGGCTAGCAGGCTGAGAGTTCAGCACTGGAAGTCTGGTCAGTTTTCCCAGCCCCGCCCAGGGAGTTGCTTTGTCTGTTTCCTGTTTCACAAAGTAGGGAATTTTCTCCCCCAACACCCAAGTGTTTCTTCTGAGAATCTAGGCCCATGTTAACATAAGAACAGCCGTACTGGGTCAGACCAAAAGTCCATCTAGCCCAGTATCTGTCTACTGACAGTGGCCAATGCCAGGTGCCCCAGAGGGAGTGAACCTAACAGGCAATGATCAAGTGATCTCTCTCCTGCCATCTATCTCCATCCTCTGATGAACAGACAGGGGCGGCTCTAAGAATTTGGCCGCCTGAAGCAGGGCAGCACGCCGCAGGGGGCGCGCTACGGGGCGCCGATCCCGCGGCTCCTGGTGTCCTCTTGCAGCCGTGCCTGCGGAGGGTCCGTTGGTCCCGCGGCTCCGGTGGAGCTTCCGCAGTCATGCCTGCTGCAGGTCCAGCCGAGCCGCGGGACCAACGGACCCTCCGCAGTCATGCCTGCGGCAGGTCCGCTGTCCCGCGGCTCCGGTGGACCTCTCGCAGGCATGACTGCGGAAGGTCCGCTGGAGCCGCCTGCCACCCTGCTGGCAAAATGCCGCCCCACATGCGCGCACTTGGCGTGCTGGGGTCTAGAGCCGGCCCTGCGAACGGAGGCTAGGGAGAGGGCCGTCCTTAGGATTTATGGTGCCCTAGGCGAGATTATTAAACTGGTGCCCCTGTGCCTGATCTGCTCTTAGCAACACAAATATAAGCTTACAGTATTGGAAAACTTGCCACATTCACGTTATTAAAACCAGTTTAACTTAATTAAGCACACTGTAATGTTGATGCACTAGCACTAAAGAAGTAGCCCTATAGAAAAAATTCTGATTTGACAGAATGATGCAAATAATATAATTTTTTTAATTTGTCAAAATTTTATTGGAAATTTATATGAAGAGGTATTGAAACAAAGATTTGTTTTTAATTAAAAGCAATCTTTCTGGCTTTTTTGGCTGCAAAATCAATTTAATAAGCTGGGTTTCCAAACAGTGGGAAAATATAACCCTAGTTTTACTGCTAGGTAAAGCACAAAGTGACCAAAATGAAGTCAGCACAGAATCATCTCATCTAGATTAAGGTAGTACAGAAATGTTACAGAAGTCCTATTGTGCCTTATTTTTGTTTGGAAAGACATTGGCAATAGCAGCACATTCACATGATAAAATACAGGATAAATCACTGCCTCTAAAGTTCCATCAAAAACTGACATTTTCACAGCTCTAGCACGATCTGCTGTACAGATTCTTCACAAGGAAGTGTCCCTGGCCTTTTTAACTCATAATAACTATGTATTTACTTTATGAAAGTTGGAGAAAACATTGAAAATGTAAAACATTGGCTGCCCAACTTCTGGGCTGGCAAAAGCTATACTGACTCACAGGAAGAAAAAAAAAAGCAGGAGAATCTTAGTACAACATATGGTCAGTCTATACCAGGGGTTGGCAACCTTTCAGAAGTGGTGTGCCAAGTTCACTGTAATTTAAGGTTTCTCGTGCCAGTAATACATTTTAATGTTTGTAGAAGGTCTCTCTCTATGTCTATATTATATGAATAAACTATTGTTATTATCTGAGGTCCTGCTCAGGCTGCTGCCAGCTGAGTAAATGAAACCCCAGACCGGCAGCAGGCTGAACGGGACTGATGGCTGGAACCCTAGACAAGGATCCCAGGCCCTGCTCAGCCTGCTGCTGGTCTGGGGTTCTGACCACCAACTCCTGCCACCCAGGATCCCGGCCGCCAACCCCCCTCAGCCCGCTACCAGCCTGGGATTCTGCTCACCCAGGCTGGCAGGAGGCAGAGTGGGGCTGGCGGCTGGGCTCCTGACTGGCAAGGGGCCGGCAGCCAGAACCCCGGAGTAGCAGTAGGCTGAGTGCTGCCGGCACCCCAGACTGGCAGCAGACTGAGCCACTCAACCCCCCAGCCCACTGCCGGCTGAATGAATGGAACCCCAGGCTGACAGCAGGTTGAGTGGTTCAGCTGGCCTGCTCAGCCTGCTGCCAGCCTGGGGTTCCTTGGGGGTCCCCAGGCCAGCAGCAGGTGCTGAGTGGGGCCGGTATCCCAGCTGGCAATAGGGCAGCAGACGGAACCCCAGAGCAGTGATGGGCTGAGCCGCTCAGACTGCCGCTGCGTACCATCAAAAATCAGCTCACCTGCCACCTTTGGCACGTGTGCCATAGGTTGCTGACCCCTGCTTTATACACTAGTAAGGAGATGAGCACATTACAGTTGTTGGAGGGCTCTTATCAGGAGTAACAGGCTATAGGAAAGTCAGTCAACATTTTTTGTTTCTCTGATGAAAACTGGCCCACTCCCTGCCTCAAACCAAACCTGTCACTAATAATTGTCAACAACTTAATTTTCCGTTTTTGGCTAAGATATTAATTTAAAAAAAAATATTGAAATTGGATTCAGGATTGTTAGCAAGAATTTTTGGCAAACAAAGTTGTTAAATGACAATCTAAATGGTAACACAGTACTGCTTTCATGCTTGGCTCACCCCCCAGCCTGCTGGTCCAACAGCTGCAGTAGACCCCAAAATCCACCTCTTGGGGTGCAGAATGGCAACAGCAGCAGCAAACCCTCAGGTCCAATCACACACCAATGGGCACCACCACCAGCCTTATGGACCATGGTGAAGTTAGCACAGCATCTGATCTCAGGGACAGGTCACCCATGGAGCCACAGCAGCTCATCCTGCCCACTGCAGCTCCCCCCGGATGAGATGGATCGCTGGCAGCTGCCAGCCCGGGGGAGAGGCGCTCCCCAGCTAGGGTGACCAGATCCAGATGTCCTGATTTTATAGGGCCAGTCCCGATATTTGGGGCTTTGTCTTATATAGGCACGAATTACCCCCACCTAGAGTGACCAGACAGCAAGTGTGAAAAATCAGGACAGGGGGTGGGGGTGGGGGGGTAAAAGGAGCCTATATAAGAAAAAGACCCCAAAATTGGGACTGGCCCTATATAATAGGGATATCTGCTCACCCTACCCCAACCCCCTGTCCTGATTTTTCACACATCTGGCTAACCCCAGCCCAGCCCTGTGTGACATTCCAATCCTGGCCGAGGAAGTGAGTTACTTTCACTTTCATTCCTCAGCAGGCAGCCAGCTTCCTCCCCCCACCTACCCCCCAGCACCTCACCCAACCCAGCCCTGACGGAGGGGAGGGAGGAGAGAGAGAGGGATGCTCCTGGGGAGGAGGGAGAAAGGAGGGGGTGCTCCATGGGGCAGGGGGGAGAAGAATGGATGTTATGGGGGACAACAAAGGATACTGGTTCCAGAGCCGCAGAGCCTGCCTCACCTCACTTCAGCCAGGGGGAAAGAGTCACACTCCCAGGTGAGCTCCTTCCCCAACCCCCTCCCCTTCCCAGAGACCCCAGCAGCCAATCCCCTCCCTCAGACTGTGCTGCGTTCGGCTCTCTCTAGGACCCAGCAGCCTGCTCTTACATGCTCCACTGCTTCCTGTCTGTCCCGGCTCCCAGCAGAGTGGTGCCCCAGGCAGCTGCCTATTCTGCCTATGCCTAAGGACGGCCCTAGGGACACCATTCTTACCCATCCTAGCTAATAGCCATTTATGGACTTAGCCACCATGAATTTATCCAGTCCCCTTTTAAACATTGTTATAGTCCTAGCCTTCACAACCTCCTCAGGTAAGGAGTTCCACAAGTTGACTGTGCGCTGCGTGAAGAACTTCCTTTTATTTGTTTTAAACCTGCTGCCTATTAATTTCATTTGGTGACCCCTAGTTCTTGTATTACAGGAATAAGTAAATAACTTTTCCTTATCCACTTTCTCAACATCACTCATGATTTTATAGACCTCTCTCATATCCCCCCTTAGTCTCCTCTTTTCCAAGCTGAAGAGTCCTAGCCTCTTTAATCTTTCCTCGTATGGGACCCTCTCCAAACCCCTAATCATTTTAGTTGCCCTTTTCTGAACCTTTTCTAGTGCTAGAATATCTTTTTTGAGGTGAGGAGACCACATCTGTGCACAGTATTCGAGATGTGGGCGCACCATGGATTTATATAAGGGCAATAATATATTCTCAGTCTCATTCTCTATCCCCTTTTTAATGATTCCTAACATCTTGTTTGCTTTTTTGACCGCCTCTGCACACTGCGTGGACATCTTCAGAGAACTATCCACGATGACTCCAAGATCTTTTTCCTGACTCTTGTAGCTAAATTAGCCCCCATCATGTTGTATGTATAGTTGGGGTTATTTTTTCCAGTGTGCATTACTTTACATTTATCCACATTAAATTTCATTTGCCATTTTGTTGCCCAATCACTTAGTTTTGTGAGATCTTTTGGAAGTTTTTCACAATCTGCTTTGGTCTTAACTATCTTGAGCAGTTTAGTATCATCTGCAAACTTTGCAACCTCACTGTTTACCCCTTTCTCCAGATCATTTATGAATAAATTGAATAGGATTGGTCCTAGGACAAGTCCCAGCAGGTTTGTCACACACTGTCCCCACTCCCTATCCTCACCCAGACCTAATTCCCCAGAAGTGGCCACCTCTTCAGTATTTCCTGCCCCTCCCCCTCCAGAAGGAACCCACCAGCAACCCCCCAATAACCCCTACCTGAGCTGGCTCCACTACAGCCATTTCTCCTGTCCCATGGGAGGCTGGGACGAGCGTCACTGTGCAGCCTGGCAGGGCGAGAAGGGCAGTTGTGGAGGTTTCAGAACAGGCTTCAGTTCATTTCACATCACGATTCCCCCAGGCCCTTTCCCTGGGGACAGAGATTGTAGATTCTGCCAGGCTGGGAACATGCTCAATCCCCACAGTGCAGCAAAGACCTGGCCCCTGGCCCCTCCTTTCCCCCTTGTGCTCCCCCCAGCAGCAGTAACCAACCAAGACATTTTGAAGCCCTCCCAGCAGCAGGGTGTGAATCAAACCCTGGACCAGACCAGACCCAAAGGAGCCCCCTTGGGGGGGGGTCCCCCTGACCCTGCCCCCAGGGCAGCGCACTCCTGCCGCAGGGGGAACAGGGAGAGTCCTGGGCTGGTTCTTCCTCTCTCTGCCCCTCACCTCGGTCACAGGGAAGTGACCCTGGGCAGGGACGCTGCAGTGAGTGTGCGGGGGGGGGGGGGGTGTCAGAGATCTGGGAACCTGCCCCCCCCCTCTAATTTCTCCTCACACCCTCTCCCGTCCCCTCCCCCACTTCCCTAGCGCCCTGCCCCGGGCTGGGAGCCGGGGTCACCGCCCCGTTCCCGGGGGCTCTGTCCCTGCGGCTGCCCCGCTCCGCCCGTGCGGGGAAGGGGGCGCCAGGCGGGGGGACCCGCTTCAACCCCCCCCGTTACCGGGCACAGCAGAGCCGGGGGGGGGGGGCTCAGACTCGCTGCGGGAAGGATCCTCCCGGCCTCAGCGCGGCAGCAGCTCCGGGCCCCCGGGGGGGGCAGCGATGGGGGGGGGGGCACCGCGCAGAGCCCGAGACCTCCCCCGCCCCGGGCTCGGTCACCGGGAGCCTCAGCAGAGCCCGGGGCGGGGCCCAGCTGGAGAAAGCTCCGCCCCCCCGCCGGGCCCCGCCCCCCATCCCAGCGGGGGGCGGATCCCGCTGCGGCTCCGCTGGGGCCGAGGCGGCTCCGAGGCTTCTCCCGGGTTCCCCGGGGCAGAGTCACGTGCCCGCCCCCCCAGCGCCCCCCCCCGGGGTCTCTCACTCCCCGGGGGCTCCGGGCGGGGCTGGGGCGGGCAGAGCCCGGGGCTGCCCGGGGCCCAGCTGGAGAAACCCCCCCCGGCCGGGCCCCCCCGCACAGACCCCCCCGGGGAGCAGCAGCGGCTCAGCCCGGGCCCGGCTCACGCGGAGGCGGCAGCAGCAGCTTTGTTCTCCCGCCCCCAGCGGGGCTCGCACGGAGCATGCGCAGTAACAGCTGCTGGAACCCTCCTTTCCCTGGGCTGCGGAGAGGGCGGAAGCGGCCCCAGGGCAGGCTGGGAGATGTAGTTCCTGACTCTCCCCGGAGCGGAAGTGATGTCAGCGGGGGAGCCGGAACCGGGCTGTGAAGGAGCGTTGGGCGCTGCGGCTCTGCCTGGCTCGCGCGGGGCCGTTGGAGCCTCTCCCGGGCCGGAGAAGGGTTGGTGCCGTTGGAGCTCTGGGCATGCGCAGATCGCGCCGGGAGAGCCCTTCATTAACCCTGGGGTCCCTGCGTGGGCCGGGCGGGGCCGGGGGGTGAGACCGGGCTGGGGCGGGCGGGAAATGTCGGTGCAGCCCGGACATGGCCGGGCGGGGGGCAGGTGACCCCCGAGGAGCGGGGAGAGAAAGGGGGGGGGGCTGAGATCCCCTCGGATTTACCGCTGCCCCCTCCCGTGGGGACCCCCCTCCTCCCCCGTCCTGCCCCCTTTCTCCCTAGAGAGCCACGAGCAGCGCCCAGGGTGACCCCCCCTCCCCCAACCCCTGAGAAGTTCCCTGTCCCCCCCCCCCGATTGTGCCCCATTTTCTCTCCCCTTCGCCAGTGGCCAGTTCAGGTCTCAGGTTTGGGGGTTTCCCCCATTTCCACCTGCAGGGATTTGTCCTTGTGCGGGTGGGAAATGGTTCCCCCCAGTGATTCCTGAGCTGGGCAGAGGCTGGGGGGGCCCTGAGACAGGGACACCTCTGGGCTGGGCTGGGGGGGCCACTCTCTGCTGGCAAGGGGGCCTGGGAAGGGCCAGGAAGGGGAGGGAGGAGCAAGTGTCCCCCGTGGAGACGGCCCAGCCCCAGGTTTCCCGGTCCCAGCTACTTCCCCTCCCCCAGCCTGCCCAACCCAGCAGCCCCCCCACCACTTGCTAGTCACATTCCCAGACCCCACTGCCAGCCCATCGCCACTGATAGTGACTTTGTGACTCCAGCCCCACTCCTTTCCCCTGTGAGTGTGAGGCAAGAAGAATCCATCCCATTCTGTTGATTCAATATCCCTGTATAATCCCCTCCAATTTCCCCTCCTTTCTCTTGAATGGTGACATAAAATCTCCCCACATGTTGATGCTTGTCCCTTATAATGGCAAATATTTAGTTTGTGCCCCATTTTCTCCTCAGTTCTGAAATACTGATATCGAATTCTCAAAAATCTTCCCACTTTTCTCTCCAGGTGTGTGACTGAGATCAGGGCTCTAATCGTACTGAGCGTGGCCCTGTTCTGCCAGGTGCTGCAGAGACCCCAACTGAGATCTGGGCCCTGTTCTGCCAGGCGCCGAAGAGACCCCACGTGAGATCAGACCCCACACTGTGCCAGGTAAAACTGAGACCTGCACAGCCCCCCTTGTGCCAGGCAGTGCATGACTGCGACCCAAACCGCTGCCTCCATTGTGCTGGGCACTTCAGAGATCCCGCTGAGTCTGGCATTGCACTGATCCTAACGAAGATCACACCCCACCACTGTACTGGGCACTGCACAGAACCTGACAGAGATCCTGGCCCCACATTTTGCCAGATACTGCAGGGGCCCTAAACAAAATCAGGGATCCTGTAATGCTGGGAGTTGCAGAGCCCCAACTGAGCTCAGGCTCCCCTGTTGGTCAGGACTTCTGCACAGACATTGACCAAGATCAGGGTCCCCATTGTGAGAGGTGTTGAACAGACACCAAGGGTATCTCTACCCTGCCATTAAAAACCCCCAGCTGGCCCATGCCAAATGACTCAGGCTCACAGGGCTCAGGCAAAGGGGCTGTTTAATTGCAGTGTAGTTGTCTGGGCTCGGGCTGGGGCCAGGCTGTAGGACCCTGTGAGGTGGGAGGGTGCCAGACCTTGGGCTGCAGCCACAGCCGGAACATCGACACCACAATTAAACAGCCCCACAGCCTGAGCCATGTGAGCCCAAGTCAGCGGGCATGGGCCAGCCACCGGTGTCTAACAAGTTTGCATGGAGAATTTGGGGCAAAACTGGGAACTGAACCCAGATTGTTTGAATTCTTGCCTCTCCCCTTAACCCCAAGCCCAGCGTGTGTGTGTACAGCATTGTTTTGGTCTGTGTTTGCCTTGCATTGGCTTCCAAGGGAGGCTGTGGAATTTCCTTCACTGGAGGTTTTTAAGACCAGGTTAGAGAGACACCAGTCTGGGAATGTCTAGGAATACTTGGTTCTGCCTCATCACAGGGGGCTGGAGTAGACGACCTCTCAAGATCCCTTCCAGGCCTCCATTGAAATAATTCTCTTTTGTGCTGTGTCCTGTTCTACTCTGAGCTGTTTTGCATGGTGCCATTTGGCACTGTGATCGCACCATGTTGTGTAGCAGTTTTATGGTTCATTGTTTTGCCTCAGCATGTTTGGTGCCTGTGTTGTGCTCGTTTGAGATGAGCTCTTTTTTTTTTTTTCGTTGTGTAATATTGTCCTAGGGTGTGTTAGTTTGCATCGTGTTTTTCTTTTCCTCTGTATTGTCATTTTATGTTGTGGCTTTTGTTGTTCATTTTATTTTATTTTTTCTGAGTTTCCTGACATTATGTTGTGGTGGGATTTTGTGTTTTGTACGTATATATCGCATGGCATCCTAGAAATGTAGTGCTGGACAGGACCTCAAGTTGTCATCAAGTCCAGCTGTCTCTGCTGAGGCAGGACCAAGTATATGTAGATTATCTCTGACAGAGCTTTGTCCTACCTGTCCTTAAAAACTTACAGGGAAAGAGACTCCCCAGCCCCCCTTGTAAGACTATTCCCGAGCTGAACTGCCTTAGCTCTGCGGACACCCACACAGATTGTAGTGGTGAGCAGCTCTGGAGAGAGAGGAGACCCCAGTGAATGGCAGCTGGGTAAAGAGACTGAAGTTGGGAGGAGAAACGTTGACGTGTCCAAGGTCACCCAGGCTGTCCGTGACCGAGCTAGAAATAGGTTCTAGTGCCACCGTACTGCTGTTTCTGAAGGTCTCTGCCACCCTGGTGTTTTAGGCACTGGTGCAAACCCTTAGTACAGACAGAATTTACACTAGTGCACTCTGATTGGTACTGGTGCACCATGTCCCTGTTTGAAGTGGGGGCGGGGGGAAGTGACCTCACAGAGTCCTGGGGCTGGCTGACCAGTGCAGCTTGTAAGGGGCGGGCAGCAGTGAGTGCTGGAGGTATGAGCCAGGAGCACAGCCCCACAGGGCTGGACACTGACTTCTCCTGACCCAGGGGACACCCCCCAGTGAGGTGGTTTGTCCATGGATGCACAGGCTGTCTTGGCAGGGCAGCTCAGCTGCAGTCCCTGCACACCTCTTCCTGCAGCCTAATACAGTGTGCTCTGGGGGCCTTTCCAAGCTGCGGGTGATGGGGCTCTGGAGTTAACAGGGTTTGTTCCTGGCTCTGTCACAGACCTGTTCAGTGGCCTTGGGTAAGTCACAGCCCCTCTCTCTGTAACGCTGTCCCCAGTGACTCGAGAGCACGAGCACCAGCCTCAGGCAGACTGGTGAGAAGCAGGGAACAAACCCCAAATTGGGTGTGAGGTCTGTATGGAGATTTCACCAACCTAGAATCCAGTGTAAACGCTTCAGGCTCTGTAACAGCATTAACATGGAATCACAGACAGTCCCCTTGGGTGATCCCATATATCTCACCACGCAGGTGAGCTCACCTTTGTGACAGATGGTCCCTTACTCCAGGGGTTCTCAACCTTTTTCTTTCGGACCCCCCCCCCCCAACATGCTATAAAAACTCCACTGCCCATGTGGGCCACAATAACTGGTTTTCTGCATATAAAAGCCAGGGCTGGTGTTAGGGGACAGCAAGCAGGGCAACTGCCTGCGGCCCCATGCCACAGGGGCCCCCACAAAGCTACATTGCTTAGGCTTTGGCTTCAGCCCTGGTGGTGGGGCTCAGGGCCCTGGACTTCAGCCCCATGCGCTGGGCCTCAGCGAGTCTAATGCCGGCCTTGCTTGGCAGCCCCCTGAAACCTACTCACGGCCCCCCAGGGGGCCCCAAACCCCTGGTTGAGAACCACTGCCTTACCCCACAAATCACAGCAATGTTCCGGTTACTGCCAGTCCCAAAGGACCAGTCACTTCCTTAGGTCAATTGAATCTTAGATCTTCTAACAAAGACAACACTTGTAGCCAGTCCTGTCATAACCTGTATTAAGATTTATTTAAAAGGAAAGGAGAGTTGTTTACAAAGTTAAAGCAGGTAATCCTATAGATGCAGACGAGTTGCAGTCTTAAATTTCAAAGGTAATAGAAGCTTCTATAATAAGCAAGCTCTACATATTCTTTAGGACTAACCCCGGCTAAGCAGCTGGGGATCTCTTGCTTATGCCTAGAAACTTTGCCCCCCAGAGTCCAAGCAGCATACAGATCATCAGTTCCTTCTGCATGGGTTTTTCATCCCCTTCCTACCATGTGCTCTGAGCTGGAAACTCAGCTAATGGGAAGTCAAGAGCACAACACCAGCCTTGTGTCTTCTTTAACGTCCCATAATAGTCCCTCTGGTGTTGATGGACCTTTCCTGCCAGGCAGGGTGTAATGCATTCTGTTGCCAATCAGCACTTCACCTAGGTAAAGTCTCTCTCCTGTGTGGTGATTTACAGAGCCACAGAGGCTCACAATGCAACTAGTCAGATGTTAACCCAGGCAGCAACTCGCAAGCATTCAATAAAGTCTAAACACTAAACACATTCTTATGTTCACAGTCTGTATGAGGAGTATCTACTCATTGGGACTCACTGGGGAGCCACAGAAAGAAACAAGATGTGCTGAGGCAAGAAGGCCCAGTCTCAGAGCCCCCGGGGTCACGCTTGCCAAAGGCTAAAACTAGGCCCAGCCCAGGAAAGGGGCACTCCCAGGAGAGACTGGATAAAGGCTGGAGCATCCAACAACTTAGTTAACCTGAGAGAGCTGCCTTGGGGACAATGACAGGGAGAATCCCCAGAGTGACTCCTTTGATTCTGCTCGTCTCTGGCCTTTGGTTCATGGAATCACAGAACTGGAAGGGACCTCGAGAGGTAGCTAGTCCAGTCCCCTGGACTCAAGGCAGGATGAAGTATTATCTAGACCAGGAGTGGCCAACCTGAGCCTGAGAAGGAACCAGAATTTACCAATGTACATTGCCAAAGAATCACAGTAATATGTCAGCAGCCCCCCATCAGCTCCCACCTATGGGAAGCCACAATAATCAGAACCTCCCCCTCCCTCCCCGCACCTCCCGATCAGCTGTTCACACTATGCAAGACACTGGGGGTGGGGGGGGTTAATGGAGCGAGGGCACTGCAGGCTCAGGAAAGTGGGTGGGAAGGGGTGGAGTGGAGGCAGGGCCTGTAGCTGAGTAGTGAGCATACCCAGCACACTGGAAAGTTGGTGCCTGTAGATCCAACCCCGGAGTTGGTGCCTATACAAGGAGCCGCATATTAAATTCTAAAGAGCCACATGTTGGCCACCCCTGATCTAGACCATCCCTGAGAGGTGTTTGTCCAGCCTGCTCTTAAAAATCCCCAACGATGGAGATTCCACAACCTCCCTAGGCAATTTATTCCAGTGCTTAACCACTCTGCCAGTTAGGGAGTTTTTCCTAATGTCCAACCTAAACCTTCCTTGCTGCAAAATAAGCCCATTGCTTTTTGTCCTGTCCAGAGGTTAAGAAGAGCAATGTTTCTCCCTCCTCCTTGAAACAAAATTTTATGTACTTGAAAGCTGATCATATCTTCTCCAGACTAAACAAACATATTTTTTTCAGTTTCCCTCATAGGTCATGTTCTCTAGACCTTTAATCATTTTTGTTGCTCTTCTCTGGACTTTCTCCAATTTGTCCACATCTTTCCTGAAATGTGGCACCCAGAACTGGACACAATACTCCAGTTGAGACCTAATCAGTGCGGAGTAGAGCAGAAGAATTACTTCTTGTGTCTTGCTTACAATACTCCTGCTAATACATCTCAGAATTATACTTGCTTTTTTTGCAACAGTGTAACACTGTTGACTCATATTTAGCTTGTGATCCACTGTGACTCCCAGATCCGTTTCTGCAGTGCTCCTTCCTAGGCAGTCATTTCCTGTCTTGTATGTGTGCAACTGATTGTTCCTTCCTAAGTTGAGTACTTTGGATTTGTCCTTATTAAATTTCATCCTGTTTACTTCAGACCATTTCTCCAGTTTGTCCAGATAATTTTGAATTTTAATTCTATCCTCCAAAGCACTTGCAACCCCTCCCAGCTTGGTATCGCCCACAAACTTCATAAGTGTAAGGGAGAGACTCTGCTACTGGGAGGGTTTCACCATGTCTCAGAGGGTTACACCCTGGTGGGAGGTGGCTAGGCCCGTACTGGAATAAGGTCACTCTGTGCTTCACAGTGTGGCAGAACCTAGAATGTCCATTACCAGGGAACAATGCTGGGGGGAATCGACATGTGGAAAGGACAGAAACCCTGTCTGAATTCTCTCACATTGTCCTTCTCGCCCTGGCAGGCTACAGAATAACGTCCACGTTTCGCCCCAGATCATCCCCTCCTCCCAAGGGGAAGGAAATGGCTGCAATGGAGCTGGCTCAGGTAAGGGATTATCAGACAGCTGGTGGTGGGTTCTGCCTGGAGGGAGAGAAGCAGTAAATATATAGGAGGGTGGGAGGCAGGCAGGAACTATCTAGGGTGCGGAATGGGAGGGGACAGGATGTGACAAACCTGCTGAGACTTGTGTACTCTAGGGTGTGATGGGTTGTCACCCCCAGGGGGCAGTCTGGGGGGCTTCTGGGAACCGCTGTGCCCTCTAACCGTCAAGCTGGACTGTCCCTTCTCACACTGCTTTGCTGGAGATTCAGCCAGCCTCTCCAGGCCCTGTTATCACCCAGCACGACAGCAGGTGGCGCCATGCAGCCAACTAAGCTACCTGAGTGCTTTACCTGAGCCACTCAAGGACAGATAGACTCCAATAGCCAGTTTCCCAGCGATAAGTGTTAGCAAACAGATCAAAGCAGATTACTTAACAAATAACCAAAAACTCAAACTAAGCCTAACATACTATCTGGATAGAATTTGAATTAGCAATTTCTCACCCTGACTGATGATAGAAGCAGTCCACCAAGTTTCCATACACAAGCTAGAAATCCCTTTACCCTGGGACCAGCACATTCCCCAGTTCAGTCTTTGTTCCTGAGGTGTTTCCAGGAGTTCTCTTGTGTGCGGAATGAGGCCAAGAGATGATGTCACACCCCACCTTATGTAGCTTTTCCATATGACAGGAACCCTTCGTTCCAAACTCAGTTCCCAGTCCAATTTGTGGGAAGATACAGGTACCAAAATGGAGTTTAGTGTCATGTGGTCTGGTCGCATGGCCTACTGAGTCATAGTAGCAGTGACTCTCATAGGCTGGCTGAAACATTCACAAGGAAGCTAAGCTCTTCCTCGCTCCATTGTCTTTGTTGTTGAGCCATCAGCACTGTCTGGCTTCTGTGTACCTGAAAAGCTCGTTGTGAGTGTTACCCAGAGTAAGCACATTTAAAATACAGATACATAGTCAATATCCATAACTTCAGATACGAACATGATACGTGCACACAAATAGGACAGTCATATTCAGCAAATCATAACTTTTCCAATGACACTGAACATGATGCGTCTTGCACAAAATGCATCATAATTATATCCTAATCATTTGATAATCATACCACTATGCTGAATGTGGGGTGTAGTGTCGGGGCCTAATTTCAAGGCATGGAAGTTGGGAATGGAACTTCCCCTTTTTGTGGAACAGGAAATAACCCTCTAGCCAGGACTGGGAAAACTTCCCAGACTCCCAGTGCTGGAGCCTGAACCTACTGACACTTCATTAGTTACCACCAACCCCGATCTTTGTGGCAACTGCAAACTTTAACAGCGATGATTTTATATTCTCTTCCAGGTCATTGATAAGAATGTTAAATAACACAGGGCCAAGAACCAATCCTTGTGGGAACCCCCTAGAAAGAAATCTACTCAAACATGGTTCCCCATTTACAATCATAATTTTTAATCTATTTAATGTATGTTGTGTTTATTTTGTATCTTTCTAGTTTTCTAGTCAAAATGTTGTCATAGAATCATAGAATTCAAGATCAGAAGGGACCATTATGATCATCTAGTCTGACCTCCTGCAAGATGCAGGCCACATAAGCCGATCCACCCACTCCTGAACTAATTCTCTCCCTTGACTCTGCTGTTGAATGCTCCAAATCGTGATTTAGAGACTTCAAGTAGCAGATAATCCACCAGCAAGCGACCCCTGCCCCATGCTTCGGAGGAAGGCGAAAAACCTCCAGGGCCACTGCCAATCTACCCTGGAGGAAAATTCCTTCCCGACCCCAAATATGGCGATCAGCTGAACCCCGAGCATGCGGGCAAGACTCTCCAGCCAGACCCTCTGGAAAAGGCTAACAATATCCCAACATTGACCCTTTGTACTAATTACCAGTGTGGCACGTTATTGACCTATTGACTAAACCCGTTATCCTATCATACCATCCACTCCATAAACTTATCCAGCTTAATCTTAAAGTCATGGAGGTCCTTCGCTCCCACTGTTTCCCTCGGTAGGCTGTTCCAGAATTGCATTCCTCTGATGGTTAGAAACCTTAGTCTAATTTCAAGCCTAAATTTCCTAACTGACAATTTATATCCGTTTGTCCTCGTGTCCACATTAGCACTGAGCTGAAATAATTCCTCTCCTTCCCTGGTATTTATCCCTCTGATATATTTAAAGAGTGCAATCATATCTTCTCTTGTCCTTCTTTTGGTTAAGGAAAACAAACCGAGCTCCTCAAGTCTCCTTTCATACGACAGGCCTTCCATTCCTCGGATCATTCTAGTGGCCCTTCTTTGTACTCCTTCCAGTTTGAATTCATCCTTCTTAAACATGGGAGACCAAAACTGCACACAATACTCCAAATGAGGTCTCACCAACGCCTTATATAACGGGACTAGGACCTCCTTATCTCTACTAGATATACCTCGCCTAATGCATCCCAAGACCGCATTAGCTTTTTTAACGGCCACATCACATTGCTTACTCATAGTCATCCTACGATCAACCAGGACTCCTAGGTCCTTCTCCTCCTCCGTTACTTCCAACTGGTGCGTCCCCAGCTTATAACTAAAATTCTTGTTGGTCATCCCTAAATGCATAACCTTACACTTCTCATTATTGAATTTCATCCTGTTACTAATACTCCAGTTTACAAGGTCATCCAAATCTCCCTGGAGGATATCCCGATCCTTTTCTGAATAGGCAATACCTCCCAACTTGGTGTCATCCGCAAACTTTATCAGCCCACTCCTACTTTTGGTTCCGAAGTCAGCGATAAATAGATTAAATAAAATCGGACCCAAAACCGAACCTTGAGGAACTCCACTGGTAACCCCCCTCCAACCCGACAGATCACCCTTCAATACGACCCTCTGCAGTCTCCCCTTTAACCAGCTCCTTATCCACCTCTGGATTTTCATTTCGATCCCCATCTTTCCCAATTTAACCAGTAATTCCTCATGCGGTACCATATCAAACGACTTACTGAAATCAAGATATATTAGATCCACCGCATTTCCCTTGTCTAAAAAATCTGTTACTTTCTCAAAGAAGGAGATCAGGTTGGTTTGACACGATCTACCTTTCGTAAAACCATGCTGTAATTTGTCCCAGTTGCCATCGGCCTCAAGGTCCGTAACCACTCTCTCCTTTATAATTTTTTCCATGACTTTGCATACTACAGATGTTAAACTAACAGGCCTGTAGTTACCCGGGTCACTTTTTTTCCCCTTCTTGAATATAGGAACTATATTAGCTAATCTCCAGTCGAACGGTACAACCCCCGAGTTTAGAGATTTATTAAAAATCATCGCTAACGGGCTTGCAATTTCACTCGCCAATTCCCTTAATATTCTAGGATGAAGATTATCCGGGCCCCCCGATTTACTTCCGTTAAGCTGTTCAAGTTTGGCTTCTACCTCAGATACCGTAATGTCTACCCCCATATCTTCATTCCCATCAGTCCCTCTACCACTATTCCTTAGCCCTTCATTAGCCTCATTAAAGACCGAGGCAAAATATTCGTTTAGATATTGTGCCATGCCAAGATTATCCCTTATCTCCACTCCGTCTAAAGTTTTAAGCGGTCCCACTTCTTCCTTCTTGGTTTTCTTCCTATTTATATGGCTAAAAAACCTTTTGCTATTGGTTTTAATCCCCTTCGCTAGGTCCATCTCCACCCGGCTCTTTGCCTTTCTCACTGCTTCTCTATACCCTCTGACCTCAATAAGGTAGGTTTCTCTGCTGATCCCTCCCATTTTCCAGTCCTTGTACGCTTTCTGTTTTTTCTTAATCACCCCTCTGAGACGCTTGCTCATCCAGCTTGGTCTAAAACTGCTACCTACGAACCGTTTTCCCTTTCTCGGAATACAGGCCTCTGACAGCTCCTGCAACTTCAACCTGAAGTAACCCCAGGCGTCTTCCGCCTTTAGATCCCTAAATATGTTAGTCCAGTCCACTTCCCTAATTAGTCGCCTTAATTTAGTAAAGTTAGCCCTTTTGAAATCGTAAACCTTAGTCTCAGTTGCAATTTTGTTTATCCTTCCATTTATTTTGAACCGAATTAGCTCATGGTCACTCGAGCCAAGGTTGTCCCCTACAACTATTTCCTCAACAAGGTCCTCGTTACTCACCAAAATCAGATCTAAAATGGCATCCCCCCTCGTTGGTTCAGCAACTACTTGATGAAGGAATTCATCAGCTATCACGTCTAGGAAAAGCTGAGCCCTATTATTATTACTAGCATTTGCTTCCCAATCTATATCTGGGAAGTTAAAGTCTCCCATGATCACACAGTTCCTATTAGCATTTACCTCCTTAAAAACATTAAAGAGCTCTCTATCCATATCCAGGCTAGATCCAGGCGGTCTATAGCACACCCCAATCACTATCCCAGGGGACGCTCTAGTAGTTTTCTTCCCCAATGTCACCATTGCCCAAACAGACTCCGTATTATCATTTGCATTGCTAGTTATTTCATTACATTTCACCTCATTATTGACATACAATGCTACTCCCCCACCTTTACCTTTGTTTCGGTATTTCCTAAACAGCACATACCCTTCCATACCTGTACTCCAGTCATGACTACCGTTCCACCATGTTTCAGTTATTCCTACGATATCCGGTTTCAATTCTCGGACCAGGAGCTCCAGTTCCTCCATTTTGTTACCTAAGCTTCTCGCATTGGTGAACAAACATCCTAATTTTTGCTGTTTGGCTCCTCTCACCCTTTTCACCCAACTTGGTAGGGACACAGTACTACCAGTATGACCTGTCGGTCTAGTATCCGTCCCCCCCCTCTTCCTTATACCTAACCCTCCCCCTCTGGTTATATCTGTTGTTATCCTGTTGTTTTCCCTCCCAATGTATAAATTTGGCGTGGAGAGTACCTGGACCTCTCCCAACCGTCTCCCCCCAATGTCTAGTTTAAAGCGCGTTTAATCAGATGAGCCAGCCTCCCTCCTAGAATTCTACTTCCTTCCCTACTCAGGTGGAGCCCATCCCGTGAGAACAGTTCTCTGTCCCCGAAAGCCTCCCAGTGCCCATACATCCCAAAGCCCTCCTTGTAACACCACTCCCTCAGCCAACTATTTATCGTCACGATCTTGTCACCCCTTTGGCGCCCTTCCCTAGGGACAGGTAGAATCCCACTGAAAATCACCTGAGCCTCGATTTCCTTGAGCGTCTTACCCAACCTGGCATAGTCTCCCTTGATCCTCTCTAGCGAGAATCTAGCCGTGTCATTTGTTCCTACATGAAGGATGATCAACGGGTTCTTACCTGCTCCTCTTAGGATCCTTTTCAACCTCAGGTCTACATCCCGTATTTTAGCGCCCGGTAGACAGCACACCCTTCTGTTCTCCGGATCGGCCCTGGTCACAGGCCTGTCCAACCTTCTCAGTATGGAATCCCCACTCAGATAGACCTGCCTTTGCCTGGGGACAGTGCGGTCCTGTAACCTATCCTCCGTCCCCCCTGGTTGCAAGCTCCTTCCATTCCTACCATCCCTTGTGGTTCCCCTTAAGCCATCCTGCATCCTCCCTGGGCCCAAACTTGGTGCTACCTCCATCGACTCCTCCCCTCTTTCTATCGGACTAGCCTGGCTCCTCACCTTTTTCCTTGCCCTCCCACTGTCAGCTACCACCTGCTGTACCCCTTCCTCATTCTCCAAACCTTCAAACCTGTTCCTTAGCTCTATTTCTCCCTCACTGGCTCTCCTTTTCCTCGGCCTGCTTCTCACGGTCACATGCTTCCACCGCCCATATTCCTCATCTGGCGGTCCCCCCTCACTGGCCTTAGTCCCTGCTTCCCCCTATACCTCTGAGCATTTCCCTTCAGCCACAGCTTGCCATTGCTCCATCAGCTGCTCGAACCCCCTTCCATGCTCTACCAGGGTTTCTACCTGCAGCTCTAGACCCTGGATCTTTTCCTCCAGCAGCTCTATTAGGCGGCACTTCATGCATACATAGTACTGTTCTGGGTCCCATGCTAGGACCATGTACATACCGCAGCTGCTGCATGCAATCATCCTCATTGTATCCTCTGCTGCTTGGCTCATGGCTGCTGCTGTCTCGGCCTCTCTCGGCGTTCCTCCCTGGGGGAGGGATAGCTCAGTGGTTTGAGCATTGGCCTGCTAAACCGAGGGTTGTGAGTTCAATCCTTGAGGGGGCCACTTAGGGATCTGGGGCAAAAATTGGTCCTGCTAGTGAAGGCAGGGGGCTGGAGTCAATGACCTTTCAAGGTCCCTTCCAGTTCTAGGAGATTGGTATATCTCCAATTATTTTTTTTTTTAGCTGGGTCATCTCTTTTACACTTTTTAAATATTGGCACAGCATTAGCTTCAGTCCAGTCTTCTGGAATTTCCCCCGTGTTCCAAGTCCTAATTAAAATCAACATTAACAATCCTCCACACTCCTCCACCAGATCTTTCAAAACTCTTGGATACAAGTTATCTGGACCTGCTTATTTAAACATGTCTAACTGTAATAGCTGCTGTTCAACATCCTTGTGAGTTATTGTTGGGATGGAAAGACTGTCGTCGTCAACATCTTATATGACTTACATCATCCGTTTTTCTCCAAATCCAGGAGAGAAATATTTATTGAACACTTTTACCTCTTCTGCATTATTTTGATAATTCTGCTATTTCCATCTAGTAATTTACCACTATCATTGTTAGGGATTAATTTTTTACTTAATATACTTTTTAAAACTTCCTTCTTCTTTTCATTAATTGGTCATTGATTTCTGATAGCTTCCCTTACCAATTTTCTACAGTTCTGACTTTCTAACTGTAGCCTGATTTGGGGTGGGTTAGTAGGGTCAGTGGAGTTTATCCACTTAATTTAGTTTTTATTTGGTAATTAATTTCTAATTAATTAGTAATAATAATAATTAATAGATATGGGTATGGCTTGCCAATATGTATGATCAAAAGATAAGGTTCGTCTTGAATCAGGCTTCACAGAGTTTATACAAGGAGTTTTGGGGTATATGACAGGAACTTACACTGAGACAGAAATAGTCAATCAAGACTTTTTATTTAAAATCAATGAAACAATAAGTAAATGTAAAAATGTTAAAAGCAGTTTGAGATTACAAAGTTACAAAATATCACAGTTCTTTAAGAGATATACCGTATTGTCCCGAGTATAGGCCGCACTTTTTCCCCCTAATTTAAGTATTTAAACTAGGGGTGCGGCCTATAAGCGGGATCTTGCAAAAAAAAAACAATAAAAATACTTTCAATCCCAGCCGCGGCTGGGATTGAAAGCGCTCTGGGCTCCCCGCCGCGGCGGGCAGCCCAGAGCGCTCTGATTCCCCGCCGTGGCTGGGATTTAAAGAGCTCTGGGCTCCCCGCCGCAGCGGGCAGCCTAGAGTCCTCTGAGTCCCGGCCGCGGCTGGGATTTAAAGGGCTCTGGGCTCCCCGCCGCGGCGGGCAGCCCGGAGCGCTCTGATTCCCCGCCGCGGCTGGGATTGAAAGGGCTCTGGGCTCCCCGCCGCAGCGGGCAGCCCAGAGCCCTCTGAGTCCCGGCCGCAGCTGGGATTTAAAGGGCTCTGGGCTCCCCGCCGCGGCGGGCAGCCCGGAGCGCTCTGATTCCCCGCCGCGGCTGGGATTGAAAGGGCTCTGGGCTCCCCGCCGCGGCAGGCAGCCCAGAGCCCTCTGAGTCCCGGCCGCGGCTGGGATTTAAAGGGCTCTGGGCTCCCCGCCGCGGCGGGCAGCCCGGAGCCCTCTGATTCCCCGCCGCGGCTGGGATTTAAAGGGCTCTGGGCTCCCCGCCGCGGCGGGCAGCCCGGAGCGCTCTGATTCCCCGCCGCGGCTGGGATTTAAAGAGCTCTGGGCTCCCCGCCGCGGCGGGCAGCCCAGAGCCCTCTGAGTCCCGGCCGCGGCTGGGATTTAAAGGGCTCTGGGCTCCCTGCCGCGGCGGGCAGCCCAGAGCACTCTGAGTCCCGGCCGCGGCTGGGATTTAAAGGGTTCTGGGCTCCCCGCCGCGGCGGGCAGCCCGGAGCCCTCTGATTCCCCGCCGCGGCTGGGATTGAAAGGGCTCTGGGCTCTCCGCCGCGGCGGGCAGCCCAGAGCGCTCTGATTCCCGGCCGCGGCTGGGATTTAAAGGGCTCTGGGCTCCCCGCCGCGGCAGACAGCCCAGAGCGCTCTGATTCCCAGCCGCGGCTGGGATTTAAAGGGCTCTGGGCTCCCCGCCGCGGCAGACAGCCCAGAGCCCTCTGAGTCCCAGCCGCGGCTGAGATTTTCTTTAAGTTAAAAAAAGTTAAAAATTTAATTTTTTTAAAATAGCACCAAACTTTAAGGGTGCGGCTTATAATCAGGAGCGGCCTATACTCGGAACAATATGGTATTTATGATAATACATAATAAAGCAGAAATTAGATTCCTTTATACTTACAGCTTTGAAAAGAAATAATACTACAACTTGTCAGTAGTTGACAGCCTTCGTAGGGGAGACAGGTTGAGACGATAGAAGACAGAAAGATGCGTGTATCGCCTACCTAATGGTGTATTATCACCCTTTTTATAGGGAGAAATCCTTCCTCCTATGCCTAAATTTGTCTTTCCCCCACGGAAAGGTTAGGGTACACATCCCTCATAGGCTAACATTTATGTGCGTATGAGTGACATATATGTACGCATTTGTGGTGTACTTGTTAGATTTGTGGGCAAAAATCCCCACTTTCCACCCTTTACTGCTATTGGGAGTAGGTGAAAGGTCTCCAGACATTCAAAGCTCTGTATTCTATTATTACTCTTCTGAGTAAGGGTCCTAAAGGTTGCTTTCAGCGTCACGCAGGATGTTGACCAGGGTGTCTTGACCTGGATGTCTATAGGTGTTTTGCATTTCAGCTATTGCAAATAATTCTATGATCTATAAAGCCTACACACTTTTATCAAAAAGATATTTAATACAGACCAACAGATTAATCCTCAGGGCTACACAACTTCTATTCTTTACTATTGACTTCCCCTTTCTTCCATATATTTTATTTGGAGAGTGTTGGGATTCCTACCAGGGAACCACCAGCATGGTCCAGAGACAGCCCCATCTCCTATATCTATCCCTGGCTAGCAGCTATGTGATAAATGTGAAGACCCTGCCTCCATCTGTCAGCTGGGAGACACAAAGGTTCTCTCTTTCCACCCTCTGATGCCTCCCGGCTGCTCTAGGCAAGATGGGGTGGGACTGTTAACATGTGCCTCCCGGAGCTTCCATTTACCTGGTGCTGCTGTCCCGTGAATAGTGGGGTTGTGAGTGGGGCAGCAGGTACTGAGTGCTGGACTCTTGCTCTTTCAGGGGCCGGTGACCTTCGAGGAGGTGGCTGTGTATTTCACCAGGGAAGAGGGGGCTCTGCTGGACCCCGCTCAGAGAGCCCTCTACAGGGATGTCATGCAGGAGAACTATGAGACGGTGGTCTTGCTGGCTAAGGAGTCCTCTCCCCTGGGTGATTAGAAGCTCTGAAGAACCTGAGTAGTAATAACTTTATACCTTTATTCCTCATACAAGTTTTGACAAGTTTCCTTGCCCCCATTTTTTTGCCTTATCTCCCACCCATTAGTATCATTTTTGTCATGTGCCTTTTTGGTGCCATCAGACATTTTAAAATTGCATTGAATGTATCCTTATTGGCTACATTCATAACTACATTAATAACTGTAGCTTTCATGCCTTTTCCTCATTTTAAGAGGAAACTATGCTGCCTGTAGAATTCTAAATTGAGTAAATAGGTGTGTGACTCTTGCCTGGCTTGTGTGACAGTCAGATGAGCTCCTCTTTTGATAGGAGAGTGTATAATGTTTCCATTCAGGACCCCACCGGTGAAGGGAGAACAGAGCTGTGGGAGGGGAGGAGAAGGGGGAAGTAGATAATTCTGGGGTGCCAGGACATGGGGAGGGTGTGTGCAGGGTTAGAGCTAAGAAGCAGCAGGTAGGGATGAGGTAGTGAGAGATGAAGAGGGAACACAAGAATCTCCCAAGGTGCCGGCAGGTGGTGCTGGCTGAGAGTAATGGGAAGAAGTGGAGAGGAGTGTGCAGGAAGGGCACCGAGGAAGTGGCTCAGTCTCAGGTGCTGAAGCTAAGTGACCTGTCCTTGTGGAAGAGTGGGAGCCCTTGGGGGTCTAGTGCACTCAAGGGGCACCTCCCAAGGACTGTTTAAAAGCCAGGGCATTGCAGAGATCCTATGGATCCATGACAGTGCCAGAGGTTAAGCCTTATGGGGAAAAGAGATAAAACAAGAAAAGGATCTAAATGTGCATTTACCATCGCTCCCTCTCAGTCCTCATGGGAATCCCTGATCCATTCCAAAGTGTATTAAAACCTTCCTTAAAGGCTTATCTCTTGGTTATCAGGTCATGTCCATTTGTTAGAGGGTTTTCCCTTCACCCTTCCACTTCCCTGGTTCTTGTCACGCAGACAGCAAGCAGTAAAAGACCAGAAGTCCGAAGCACAGATAATGCAATGTTTATTGGGGTTATTTCCAAGCAAGCATATTCCACTACCCTAATGAACTTACACCTAGAAAAATTAATTATGCAGCAGACAGAAACAATTAGGACCCGGGCAGTGGTGAGTGCCACTGAAAATCAGCTCACGTGCCGCCTTCGCCACCTGTGCCATAGGTTGCCTATCCCTTATTTAGATTGTAAATTCTTCAGGGCATGGGCCATCTACTATTCTCTGTTTGCACTTTGCCTAGCACAGTGGGGACCCACTGTTAGTTGGTCCTTAGGCACTAAGGTAATGAATATGATTTATTATAATAATAACTCTCCTGCCACTTTGAGCCAAGGAAGATGGCCTTGGGATGCGTAGCCTTATTTGGGGTGTGTTAGTAATGTTGATTTGATTTATCAACTTAATTTAATTTGTATTGTAATTATTTTTAATTAATTAATAATAATACTTAATCTTTATATTAATTAATATGAGTTTAGGGTCACCAATTTGTTTGATCAGATCATAAAAGTTTGTGTTTCGAATCAGGTTCCACAGAATTGATAAAGGGACCTTCGGGGGTATGACAGGAAGCTCACACTGAGATAGATTTAGTCATAAAGACTTTTTCTTAAAATCAATGAAATAGTAAGTAAATTATAAAACAGTTAGAATTACAGCGTTACAATTGTATTATTGTTATTCAAGAGATACATGTGATAATACAATATTATGTGCTGCAAACTTTGGTTTTGACACTAGGCCAGAAATTCTGTCAGCTCTAAAATGAGAAGAAAAAATTAAATTTAAAAATCCAGGGAATTCAGGTTATCCCAGCAGCAGATAAAACAACTTAGGAAACTGCTTGGAGACTCTGTGCGTTCAGATACAGAGAGAAGGGATTCTTTGTTTCTGAGGGGATCTGTGTAAAATGTTTTACTGAATTAAGTCTTAGGGATTATCTATACTGGCAAGTTAAAGTGCTCTAACTCGCTGGTTATGGGGTGTGAAAAATCACACACACACTCACACCCCTGAGCACAGCAAGTTTCAGCGCTTTAACGCGCTAGCGTGGACAGGCTCAGCTCCCAGTGCTCCGAGTGCATCCCCTCGTGGAGGTGGATTACCAGGCGCACCGGCACCCAGCGCAGCGCTCTGAACTGTGTAGTGCAGACAGAGCCTCAGTAGGTTGGATCAGACAGAGGGGAGCTGCACTGCCTAGGCAGGGGATGCCTGTGTCTGTAAGAACCAGCCCTGGGAAGCCCCTGCCCAGCGGTGCTGTCTGTGGGAGGGGAAATTAAAATAACAAAAGCTGCTTTTCCCCCCCAGTTTTTGCAAACACTGGTCTCACTCCCACTGGGGTCACTGCTGCCCCCTGTGCCGGGTTTTGCCCTTAGTCACCCTCTGCCAGAGCCTCACTCCTGGGCTTAACTCCTGCTCCTCCCCCCAGCCCTGGTTTTGTCCCTTAGCCCCTCTCCTGCCCCTGCCTCCAGCTGCCTGACCCCCTCGCCCGGGCAATTCCCGCCCCCTGCTCAGCCCCGCCCCCGCCCCCCATCACTACCCCCCGCTCCGCTCCGCTCCAGCCCCTGGAACGAACAGAATGTTGAGCTGATATGGGCAGGGGGAAGGGCAGCGGCTTCAGCGGCTGTCACTGAGCATGTGCAGTGCCCGGGAGCAGCACATGGCTGCGGGAGGCGCGTTAATACGCTGCCCGGGGGCTCCTGAGTCTGATGGTTCAGCAGCCCCCGCCCCGCCCCCGCTTTTCCCCTGGGGAGCCCCGGCCCCCTCCTGCCCCCTCCAGGCTGAGGCGGGTCCCCGCGGGTCCCACCCCCCTGCGTGGGGCCCGGGGGCGTGGCCAGGCCCGGGGAGGAGCCTCCCCGCCCCTTTGTGCGGCAGCGGGGCCATGGCCGGGGCCGGGAGCGCGGCACGGGGGCTGCTCCAGACCTGCAGCCCGCGGGGCAGCGCGGTGGGGCCGGGAACACGCGTGGGGCGGACACGCTCCTGCCGGGCCTGGCTCGCCCTCTGCCCGGGGGGGTCCCCGAGCTCCGCGCGGCTGGAGCGGGGGTGCGGGGGGCGAGTGGTTCGGCCGGGGCGACGGAGCCCGGGAGCGGCTGGGCCGGGAGCTGTGGGAGGGGCCGGAGCGTGGCTCGGCTCGGCTCGGCTGCAGAGCTCGGAGCCCAGGCTGGGCCCGGGGGGGACCTGGGGTGTCAGAGCCGGGCGGGCGGCTGGGGATGGGGCTGTGGGGAGCTGGGAGTTTGGGGTGCGCTGGGGGGGCAGTGGCTGGGAGTTGGGGGATGTTTGAGGGGTTCCATGTTCAAATCTGGCCCTGCAGGAGCTTTGGGGGCTGGCGCTGGGGAAAGTGGGGGACTGTCTGAAGTTGGCTCCTTGGGATGTGGGTGAGGCCCCGGGGAGCTGGGGATTGGGCTGCACCCTTGGCACTGCAGCCTGGGGCCCTGTGTTTCCTCTGGAAAAGCTGCTCCCTGTTTCACCAGCTCCTCTCAGTCTGAGTCCCAGGGACCCTGCACGGGTGTCTGCAGGGCAGGATAGGCCCTGAAATCTGGCAGCTGGGAGGATTGCAGCAGTTTCTAACCCTCCCTCCCCTGCTTCTTCCAGGAGGCACCGCAAAAGCATCTGGCCCCTCTGGGAAAAGAGAGAGAAGCAGCCAAAGCCGAGGAGGAGCGGCAGAGCGAGGAGCTGCTGGTAGGTGCTCAGAGCCCCCTGCCACTTAGGTTTGCCTGGCATAAGAATGACCTGGTGAATGCAGGGCCCACCTTGCCCGCCTCAGCCAGGGACCCATCCCCGCTGGAGCCCAGGGAGCCTGCAGGGTCAGACACGGGGGTAACATGATGCCCTTAGGACGCAGGAGGCTGCTGGGCAGGAGAGGGTCAGTCTGTGTTAGCCCGGAGCCCCTGCCCACGGGCTGTCTGGACGTCACAGTGACCAAGGATCCTTTCTAGCTCCTGGGGGGATGGGGAGGAAGGAGATTAAATGTAGGCTGCAGAGATGGAGGATTTGGCTCAGTGCACGTTGATGAGGTTTTGGGGAGAAGTGTCCCTCCTGTAGGTGATATACAGCTCACCCCGGTCCTGATCCCTCCTCCCTTCCCGGGATAAATGAACTTCCCATCCCCCACCACCAGAGATCTTGTGTTCTGGTAAATAACTCTGCCACCCGCCCCCAGGTGCATTTATGATTTTCCCCTGTTATGGAGCAGATGAATTTCAATGTTGATAAATGCAAAATAGTGCACATTGGAAAAGATAATATCAAATGCACATAAAATGATGGGGTCTAAATTAGCTGTTAGCACTCAAGAAAGAGATTTTGGAGTCACTGTGGATAGTTCTCTGGAAACATCCACTCAATCTGCAGCAGCAGTCAAAAAAGCAAACAGAATGTTGAGAATCATTAAGAAAGGGATAGACAATAAAACAGAAAATATCCTATTGCCTCTATATAAATCCATGGTACATCCACATCTTGAATTCTGCGTGCAGATCTGGTCACCTGATCTAAAAAAAAAACCCCATGGAATTGGAAAAAGCACAGAGAAGGTCAACAAAATGATGAAGGGTGCGGAACAGCTCCCGTGTGAGGAGAGATTAATAAGACTGAGGCTATGGCTACGCTCTTCAGCTTTTAGCGACACGGCTGTGCCGCTACAGCCATGCTGCTGACAGGCACACAGTGTAGCTGCTGTTGGTCGCCAGGAGAGAAGTGCCAGTGTAGACAAGGCCTGAGACTGTTCATCTTCGAGAAGAGACGACTAAGGGAGGATATGGTATAAAATCATGACTTGTGTGGCGAAAGTAAATAAGGAAGTGTTATTTCCTCCTCATAACACAAGAACTAGGGGTCACCCAGTGAAATGAATAGGCAGCAGGTTTAAAACAAACAAAATTTCTTCACAACACACAGTCAACCTGTGGAACTCCTTGCCAGAGGATGTTGTGAAGGCCAAGACACTAACAGGGTTCAAAAAAGAACTAGAGAAGTGCATGGAGGACAGGTCCCTTAGCGGCTATTAGCCAGGATGGGCAGGGATGGTGTCCCTAGCCTCTGTTTGCCAGAAGCTGGGAATGGGCGACAGGGGATGGATCACTTGATGATTCTCTGTTCTGTTCATTCCCTCTGGGGCACCTGGCATTGGCCACTGTCAGAAGACAGGATACCGGGCTAGATGGGCCTTTGGTCTGACCCAGTCTGGCCGTTCTTATGTTTTATGTTCCCCTGTTACTGAGCCGCCCTCTCCCTGTTGCAGAAACAGACGGCAGCCGAGAGGCAGAAGATCGTCTGGGAGTGGCAGGAGCTGCGAGGGTTTCTGGAGGAGCAGGAGCACCGGCTGCTGGGCCGGCTGGAGGAGCTGGAGAGAGCCATTGTCCAGCGAAGGGATGAGGGCGTCTGCAGCCTGTCCTGGCAGATTTCCCTGCTCAGCGAGAGGGGAGGAGAGAAGGGGCAGCAGCCACTGAGCCAACCCCTGCAGGTCAGGCTGTCGTTGCAATGATCATACGTAGCGTTTCTCTAGGCGCTTCTGAGCCGTAGACCCCAAAGCACTTTACAGAGTGGGGTCGGGGCATTATCCCTATGGGACAAATGGGGAAAGTGAGGCAGAGGGAGGGGTAGAGCCCTGCCCCAAGTCACACAGTGAGTCTGTGTCAGTGCCAGGGATGGGCCCTGGGAGTCCTGGACGCTGCAGCCCCAAGACCTTCTCTCCTGGAAACGTCTCTGCATTTGCTCTTGGAGGGTGAAATCCCCTCCCCCACCATGCTGAGGTCCCGAGCCAGGCCTAAGGCCCCTGTCACTGCAGGTTAATGGGTTTAGTGGGGCCAGGGGGCTTCTGGGTTTCTCAGCACTGGGGGGAATTTGATTCACAATGCAGAGAAATATCTTCTGCCTGTAAAGTGCCTGGGGAGAAGATTTCCAGAGTGGCGACCTGCCCGCAGGGATTGCTGGGGCTGGTAGGGGGGCAGCAGCTCTGGGAATGTAAACCTGAAATTCCCCTACTGCCCGAGGCCTCAGTGGTGACCCCTGCAGAGCAGGAGGTCTCCCCACCCCGGGACACTCCCCCTGATGGCCTCCTCTTTCTCTCCTTTGTAGGATGCTGGGAGCACTGGGGGCAGGTAAGTTCTGGGCTCCATTTCGCTCCCCCTCATGGGCCGCTAGGTTTGATAACTGCACTGAATAGGAAGCTGCCCCCTGCCCTGGGAGCGTGTGATTCTGTCTCCCCTAGTGGCTGACTCGGGTAGGAGAAGAGCCGGTTACTGTCTGGTCGCTCATGAGGTCACAGCAGGGCTGCTAGACCCAGGGCCGATGGGACAGACCAGGCCTGTCTCCTGGACTGACGTGGCCGCGTCACGTACTCAGAGGGCACAGAATCTCAGCTTTCACATTTGTTAAAGTGAGTTGCCGGCCCTCAGCACCTCCCCAGTGTAAACGGAGACAGTGTTGCCTTGCTGAGGCTGCCAGCAGCCTGAAGCCGTAGCTCTGAGAGCGTGAACTCTCCTGTCCACTGTTAATGTCATTGAGGTGTAACACTTTGATGTCAACATTCAACGTTCCCTGGCTGATCACTTGAGCAGATGGAACGGGCAGGAGTGAAACCTTTGCAGGGTGGGAATAGGGGATTGCTGTAGGGAAGGAAGAGACACAACGACAAGGAAGCAAGAGAGAAATGGGGAAAGGAGGGTGGGAAAGGCAGGGAAACACAGGGAAGAACCAGCAGGGCCCTACGGGGGTGTCCGGGAAGGGGCTGTTTTCCTCCTGAGTGACACGGAGTGTGACAAAGACTTAGCAAATCAAGATCTAAACTTTTATTTCCCATACGAAGGGCAGATTCTCCCCTTCTTCCTTGTACGTGGGTGTCCCATGGAGAGCAGTGGGTGTTCTGCTGTGAATGGAGAAGGACACAGAGTCCTAACCCGATGCCCTGGCCACTGGCCGTAACGGACAGGGCAGTGTGGCCCTCTCTGCCAAATGAGCTGGATGCCCCAGGGTTACTGCTTCAGCTGAAGGGTTGGGGGGTTTTGGCATTAAAGGGCCCACGTTCATTCCTTGCTGGAGCCCTGGGCTCTATCTGTGGCCACTGTCAGCATGTAGGAACTGCCCACTCTTTGGTCTGTGTCTCCTCCCTTTCCACATGATCCCCGTGCTGGTGCCCCTTGTTACTGCAGTAAACCAGCGTAGGGGGTGGCTCTGCCCCCCCCCCCAGAACCAGAGAGTCCCTGAGAAAGCCCTGGACAATGTCTCCGTTCCTTGCTCTAGTGTCTCCCCACTTCCCGTCTCTCTGGGGAGCACAGGGCTGAGGTGACTCACCCTGACATTGACTATCTCAGGCTACAAAGCTCAGATCCAGGTTTTGTGAAGTTTGGGGGTTGCTGGGCTCAGGGTCTGGGGCTCAGGCCTATTTCTCACCCCTCCTTTCCCCAGCAGGGAGGACGAGACGTTTCGGAAGCCAGAGCCATCGTTTGCAGAGCTGGAGAAGAGACTCAGCGATTTCTCTCTGAAAAGTGCCATGTTGCAGGAGGTGCTGCTGGGATTCAAAGGTGAGTTGGAGTCTGGGGGTGGCGTCTCCTGGTTAGAGCGACCCGCGCCCTGGGAAGGAGTCGAGGACTCTAGTGATGTCACTGATCCTGGGCTCCATCTCACAGCCCAGCTCAGCGAGTCGCCCTTCCCCAGAAGCAGCCCTGCGGGGCTGGCTCTGTCTGCAGTGGCTGCGTTATCGGCCTCTGATCTCTGTCACCATCTCGTCGTTAACAGCAGTTCCATTAATAAGCAATGGGGGTTTCTCCATGAATGTGAGGGCCTGAATTCTCACCTCTCCCATCTTCTCCTTCCTCTAGAGACACTGCGACGGGAGCTGGGGAGCGACACAGGTACGTGTCTGTCTCTGACTGGCCAAGGGGAGATTTCAGACCAATAACCATGTTAACGACGGGATTGCAGCCTCCAGCAGCTGGAAGCTGTGTAACAATGGGAAGGGATTTTACTTTTTTCTTGCACCACTATATTTTCAACTGACTTGTCTGTTAAATATTTTAGCTCAACAATGTCACATAAGCATTTAAAGTGTTTTGCAGTTTTTTAGTATTCATTAATTTTTTTGCCTTTACTTTCTTTGATTATTGCATTTTTTACTGACTACATTAATTTTAAGAATTTTATTTTGCAGTTTTAATTGCAGTAATATTAATAGTGTTTTTAATTAAGTTTGCGTAGTCTGATTTTAAAGCATTTTTTTAAAAGACTACTAAGGTCTTTGATAACTTTTCCTGTATTTGAGTGACTGCTTGATACTTTTAAAAAAAAAATACAAAGGCTGAGCTTTTTTTAAACATATTTATTTGAAAGTTTGTTAGTACAGTTAGAGTTTTTTGGCTTTTTAAAAAAATACAGACTTTTTTGTTGTGACTCTTTAAATTGGTAATGTATTCACATTTTTAACTTATAATTATTTTAGTGCACTATTTACCTCTTGTGACACAGGTTGTAGCTGATTTTTACACTTTAAATAAATCAGCTATTAGCATCTAATTTGGTTAAAACAGCAATTCAGTATTTCTTTTTTGCGTAACCTGCACTTCTTTAAGAATGCAACGTTTGTTTGGTTCTTTTAATTAACTTTTAGCGCTAAACTTTTTTTATGCTTGCATTATGCCTTAAATTAATTTATATTTCTTGGAATGATTTTATTCATTTAAGATAGAATCTTAACTCTTCCCCCAATACATTCCTAGCCATCCCGATGATGATTAATTTCTGGGAAACATCCTCAGCAGAATTATTTGAAGGTGTTGCACCAGAGAGTAAAGGCACAGAGGCAGTGGCTTGTGGGAAACAGGGTAAGTTTCATTTCTAATCCTGCTCTTAAAAAGAGGGGTCTTTTTAGAAAAATAGTTTAACGTACGAGCACTGAGAGACTTTAAGAAAGTCACTAATCACGGGAGCAATGGGTCTCTCTGGAACATATTTTAACTGACAAACCCTTAGAGCCTTTTTGAGGAACAGGATAGAACTATGGTCAACATTAAGTGCAAATTAATGATCGTGCGTCATGAGGAGAAAGAGGAGGGAATACAAGTTAAAATATAATGAAAACAAAGCCTCTCAGAAAGGAAATGTAGCAGTTTGGCAGCAGTGTTGCAATGTTGGGGTGAGGTGGCAGATTATTCCTCCCCCCCCCCCAATCTCTTTTTAAAATTCCCAAAAGGAATAAAAGTGGGTGGCATAATTTATTTTTTTTATTCTGTTTACTAATTAAATCCATGTCCCTAAGGCCAAATTTGGCCTAGGTAACTTTGTTGCCACGTTTTCTTGTTCACCAAGCATAGAGCTTAGTGCTGGCCCTGAACAACATCATTAGCCCCCTTTTGTTTGGACTAATTAAATTTTCTGTCGTTGGTTGTGTTGCACCTGTGCATGGCTTTCATGGCTGAAAAGAATTTAACCTACTTTTCATCAACTTGCTGCTAGAGGTTATTGTAAGATCTTATGAACTTTTGTCTGATTTTTACAGTGAAGTAAGGAAGAGAGTTCAAAATGCAGGTGTTACAGGGGAGATTGCTCAGTTGTTTGAGCATTGGCCTGCTAAACCCAGGGTTGTGAGTTCAATCACTGAGGTGGCCACTTAGCAATCTGGGGCAAAATCAGTACTTGGTCCTGCTAATGAAGGCAGGGGACTGGACTCAATGTCCCTGCCAGTTCTATGAGCTAGGTATATCTCCATATATTATAATTATTATTTTATTATATTATATTTGTCTCTATTGACAACGGCTTCCATCTTAATATCACCAGCAAACTTCATTTCATTTACTGCACCAGCACTGGGCAGTCTTTATCCTGTCCCTGCCTCCGCCTGATCCCCGCTGTTGGGGGAGTTACCCTCAGGGTTTTAAAACTAGCACAGTGGGTTTAGTGCTGCTGGGAAGGGGTTGGGTCTGGGCTGTGATAAAGTGATGGAATGTTTTCCCAGCATGCGAGTCAGACACATCTTGTGCAGGTAAGGGCTGGGGAAGATCATGATGTGACAGGAACTAACTTCTGAAATCTTCCCTGTCTCCCTTCTCACCCTGACAGGGGGCAGAGTAACACCCACCTTTGGCTCCAGATTGTCCCAGCCTCCCACGGGACAGGGAAGGGAACTGGCTGTAGTGGAGCCAGTCCAGGTAGGGATTATTGCAGGGTTGCTAGTGGGTTCCTGCTGGGGAGAGAGGGGCAGGAAATACTGAGGGCCTGGGATCTTTGGGAGAGCTCAGTGTGGAGGTGGGATGGGGGCAGGAAATACCCAGGGTGGAGAAAGGGAGGGGGACAAGGCATGTGACAAACTTGCTGGGAATTGTTTAACTCAAGTCCTGCATTCTGAGAACAGACCCATGGGGTTTAGGGGAGAAAATTATCCTATTTGTAGAACGGGGCTGGTGGGGGAACACTGGACAGCGCGGGGAAAACGTATCCGATTCCCAGTGCGAGAACATAAACCTACTCACCTGAGGCTGCTAGGAGATTTGAAGGAGGGGGTGGGAGGTTACCCACCAGTGGGGCATAGAGTAGATAACCCCTCCCCTTCCTTCCAGCTGCTGGCAATTGAAAATCTGTTGGGATTCCTACTGGGGAGCTGAGCCTGGCACCTGCTGGGGGCCCCATCCCCTGTATCAGCCTCTGGCTTGTAGGTGTGTGATGGAGGAGAAGACCCTTCCCCCTCTGTCTGCTGGGGTGGGTGAGGGGATCTCTATCTCCCCTCCTGTTTTGCCTCCTGGTTGCTCCGAGCAGGGTGGGAGTGGGACTCTGCTGCCTGTGAGCCTGCCAGAGCTTCCGTTTGATTGGCTCCTCCCCCTCCATGAATAGTGGGGTTGTGACTGGGGCAGCAGGTACTGAGTGTTGGACTCTTCCTCTTCCAGGGGCTGGTGACCTTCGAGGAGGTGGCTGTGTATTTCACCAGGGAAGAGTGGGTTCTGCTGGATCCCCGTCAAAGGGCCCTCTGCAGAGACGTCATGCAGGAGAACTATGAGAATGTGACCTCGCTGGGTAAGGAGTCCTGTCCCCTCTCTTCTTAGAAGGGGAAGTGAAGAGTTAAGGTTCACGCCACCACCACAATGCCACCTCTGCTCTGCTCTGTCTCAGCAACAGCCCATTGGGTGCATTGAAATGGGGCAGACTAGGCCCCTCAGGTTTCACATGCACCTCCCTTCATATCACAGTCACAGCTCTGCCAAGCTGCTCCAACTCCTCCCTCCACCATCCAGTCACAGCTACGGCTGACCCAGTCCACACAGCTGGAGAGCATGTGGATAAATGCTGGGATTCCCATCTCTGAACACAACACAAACAATGGCACGTTCTTAGCCCTTCATAGTGATTGTAGAATCATAGCCTTTTCTGGCCATAAAAATCTATTAGGTCATCTAGTCTGACTTCCTATATAACACAGGTCATAGAATTTCATCCAGTTACTGCTGTACTGAGCTGAATACCTTGTGTTGGACTAAATCCTCCCCCAGAAAGGCATCCACTCTGACTTGATGACTTCAAGAAATGGAGAAACCTCCACTTCCTTTGTTAGTTTCTTAACCTTTGCACCAGCCTTACTGAGCCACGCCCAGTGGCTAGTGCCAGCTGCAGGGCCAGGGGCAGAGTTAAGGTTGCATTTTAGGAGTGGTGTGTATATTAACTCTTCCTTTTGTGGTTTTCAGAGGTTTAAGTTTAGCCACCACCCACCTAGTGCAAAGGCATGAAGTAGAACTGGCCAACCGGTACTCTGTATTTATGTAGGTTATGGGCATCTGATTTCCTTATTTTTTAATAGACTTTTTCAGTACTCTCTCTGCATGAGAGATTTTATCACCATAATTATGTCAATTAAGGATGTGGTTTTTCGCACCCCTAACAAACAGAGCTATGCTGACAAAACTTTGCAACTCAGAAGAGGCCAGAATCTGCAAGTGGATTTTAAAACACTTTAAAATATTGTTCTCAGCACTGAAATTTTGGAATCAGAGGAAACGTCTAAGAGGAACTCCTTCAGAATGCAAGCAAAACGCACAATACACATAGTCTGAACTTTAACAGTGGTGCGGCTCTGACTCAGATGAATGGGTGTAGCTCAGAGGCAGTGGCCACAGCATGTCCTCTTGACCCACCCAACCAATGACTGTGAGAGTAGTGTGAGGTTCCTATTCAGGAGTTCTTGGGGGGGAGGGGAAAAAAAGAAAGAAAGTAAAGAAATAATTGGAGATATACAAATCTCCTAGAACTGGAAGGGACCTTGAAAGGTCATCGAGTCCAGCCCCCTGCCTTCACTAGCAGGACTAATTTTTTTGCCCCAGATCCCTAAGTGGCCCCCTCAAGGATTGAACTCACAACCCTGGGTTTAGCAGGCCAATGATCAAACCACTGAGCTATCCCTCCCCCCCAGGAGAGCAGGGAGCAGTGGGAGGGAGAAGATGGTGGAGGAGCTAGTGCTTGTGGGGTGCCACAAGGTAGGGAAGGCTGAGTGTAATAGGAGGAAAGGGATAGGTATGTGGAAGACTAGAGGGAATCGGAGGGATGGGTACCATGGAAGGAAGAGGAGGTGGAGAACAGGTAGTGTGGTGAGTTGGGGGAGCGGGAGACTGGGAGGGGAGAAAAGGGGGTGGAGGTCCCAGCAGTGGTGCTGTTGGAGGGGGAGGATTGGGTAGGAGATCTGGGATACTTGGAAGTGGAAAAGACTGAGGATAGTGGGAAGGGGATGGGGAGTGGTTGCTCCAAGGAGCGGGAAGGATCTGGTGGCAGTGGGAAGGGAAGGTTTCAGGGAGGCAGATATTTGGGGCCCTCCACTGAGAATGCTTTTGCCATAGTCTCTAATGACCTCTCCCTAAGCAAAGCTCAGAACCAGTGGTCCATCCTTATTCTTCTTGACCCGTCAGCCGCCTTTAATACCACTGACCATGGTTGTCGTCTTGACATCTTGTCTGCTTCCTGGCTCTCCTCCTACCTCTGTAATCACTTCTTCAGCATGTCCTTAGGAAGATCCTCCTCACCCCCACTCCGGTTTGCTGTGGGGGTTCTGCAGGGCTCAGTCCTTGGTCACTTCCTCTGCACTTTATCTCTGGGAAATGTCACCCCCAAACACAAATTCAGCTACTGTCCGTATGCTGATGAATCACAGATCACCGCTCTACTCTAGACCTGTCTCCTTCTGTCCAGACTGAAATCTCAGCCTCCCTCTGATGACTCCTCATGGATGGCTAGCCATCAACTCAAGCTCAACAGCTCAGATGTTGATAACAGAGCTCTTAATCCCCCAAACCAGCCCCCCACCTCCTTTCTTGCTGTTCAGCCCAGAATTAGCTGATGGAATCTCGGAGCCTCTGGCAATATTTGTAAACTCAGGTGACAGGAGAGGTCCCAGAAGATTGGAGAAGGGTTAACATAGTGCCCATCTTTACAAAGGGGAAAAAGGGGGAGCTGGGCAACTATAGACTAGTCAGTCTGACGTCAATACCCGGGAAGCTACTAGAGCAATGTATTAAACATTCAGCTTGTGAATACCCGGAGGATGAAGGGGTAATCGATAGCAGCCAGCATGGATTTACTAAGAACATAGCATGACAAACCAGCTTGATATCCTTCTTTGATAGGGCAACTGGTTTGGTGGATAAAACAGACCTGGTCCTCAAAAAGGCTTTTGATACAGTCCCATGAGTAAGCTGGAGAAATGCAGGCTCAACAGAACTCCCATTAAGTGGATATATAATTGGTTACACAACCGCAAGCAAAAAGTAACTATTAATGGAATGATGTCAGATTGGAGGGATTTCTCAAATGGGGTTTCACAGGGATCTGTTTTGGGTCTGCTGCTATTTAACATCTTCATTAACGACCTGGATGTAAGAAGAGAGAGCATACTGATCAAATTTGCAGATGACACAAAGCTGGGGGCGTTGTCAACACTTTGGAGGATAGAGCAAAACTTCAAAGAGATTGTGATAAATTGGCAAACTGGGCTATAGACAACAATGGAATTCAACAAAGACAAGTGTAAGGTGCTACACTTCGGGAAGAAAAATCCAATGCACAGATACTGACTGGGGGATAACTGGTATGGCAGCAGCACCGCTGAGAAGGATCTGGGAGTTGTGGTGGATCACAACCTCAACATGAAGTCAACAGTGTGATGATAATGCCAAAAGAAGCAAATGCATTAAGAGAAGCATAACATGGAAATTACAGGTGGTGATAGTACTGCTCTACTCAGCACTGGTTAGGCCTCAGGGGGACTCCTGCGTCCAGTTTGGGTCACCAGTGACTAGACAGGATGTAGAGAAATTGGAAAGAATCCAGAGACAAGTGACAAAGATGATCAAAGGGGTGGAACGCAAACCAGTGAGCAAAGGCTGATGGAACTGTGTGTGTGTGTACTTTGGAAAAAAGAGTTAATGGGGGGGGATATGACAGTGGTTTTCAAATACTCGAAAGGCTGTGTGAGCGTGTGGGGTCGTCCCTCCTGGTCTGTCTCAGGACAGAGCTGCAAAGTCTCCAAGCCCAGGTCTTCAGGCCGGGTGGGGCAGCAAACAATTAGGGGCATTGCCCAGGGTGAGCACCAAACAGTCTAGCATCTTGGCACGGCAGCTGGTCGACCAACACAGGCCTCCTGGCCGAAGGTGGGTGGCAGGAGGTAGGGGGACCCAGGTCCACCTGACTCCACTGGGACCCAGCCCCTAACAGTGGCAGTGTAATCCACCACTGGATCAGTGGGGATCCACTCACAACACACTGACTTAGTGTCAGGCCAACACTCAGGCAGACGATGGTCTCGTTTCCCTGAGCGACTTCCTACAATCCCCAGGGTTTGGTACCTTTGGCCTTCGTTTCCGCAGGGTCGGTGGTCTGTGGCAGCCCCATCAGCTTGTTGGCACCTTGACTAGCTGGTGACCCTGGGAGCTCTGGCATCTGCCCCAGCAGGTCCTCGGTGTCCCGCTCCAGCAGCGGGTGACAAGTGTCTGTCTCCTTCAGCAGCTCCAGCCCAACTGAGCTGCAGGGCCCCCTCCTCGTGTACTTCTGCTTCCTGCCCCACCCCCTCAGCTTCCGGAGGGGTGGAGGTGGCTTTCCTGGCTCTGTAGCCCAACGGGCGGGTTGTGGTCCCTGCTGGTCTTCCGCGCAACAGGCTGCCATACAAAGGATGGAGAACAGTTCTTCTCTCTTGTCACAGAGGGTAGGACAAGAGGCAGTTGGTTCAAACTACAGCACAGCAGATTTAGATTAAATCTCAGGAACAACTTCCTAACTGGAAGAACAGTAGGAGAATGGAACAGATGCCTAGGGAGATGGTGGAAGGTTTTTCACTGGAGGTTTTCAAAAGGAGGCTGGAGCCATCTGTCTTGGGTGGTTTAGTTGCAGCAAATGCTGCACCTTGGCAGAGGGTTAGACTAGATGACCGTTGTATTCCCTTTTAACTCTGTGGTTCTAAGGGGATCCGGGGTTCGCCCCTGGAAAAAGCTAAAGCGAGCGTGTTGCCCATTAGGAGTATGTCTGCACTGCGTCTGGAAGCTGCCTCCCAGCCAGAGTCCATGCTGACTCACTACAAATAATGGTGTAGGCGCTGTCGGTTGGGCTGTAGCTTGGGTTCTAAAGCCAGGGGTTGAGGGGGGCGGGTGGGCTGGATGGTCTGAGCTCCATCAAAGCAATGTCGCCACAGCCATTTTTAATGCACTAGTGTGAGACCAGCATGGAAGGCGGCCGACTCCCTGATGCCCTGTAGACATACCCTAAAGAGGGCAGTCCCAAGGGAGACTGTATGAAGGCTGGGTCATCTAATTCCCTGTAAATCCATGACCCAGCCCCCTCCTTGGCACCCTGTCACCATGCCTTACTCAGTCACAACTGAGGATGCCAAATTCAGGACAAACTGCAGCAAACACCATCCAAAACTAGTGGTTATTCTTTTATAAGATAGACCAAACCAGCCACAAACGTAAACTCCTGTTTCACCACACTGGCTAACAAGAAAACATAAAGGCAGTTTTCTCAGGCATTCCAGATCTTATATCCCCACCAAAAACACTGGATTCAGAGCTCAGTGGTTCTTTACAACCAGTGTCATTAAATAATAGGTTCTTCTGATCCCAAAGGGCCAGCCACTCCCAGGTCAATATACAACTTAGATCTTACCCAAAACTCATGCTGGTGCCAATCCTTTAGTATCTAAAATCTAAAGGTTTATTCATAAAAAGAAAGAAAGGGGAGAGTTAGAATTGGCTGAGGGAATCAATTACATCTGGTAATGGCAAAGGTCTTGGTTCAGGCTTGTAGCAGTGATGGAATAAACTGTTGGCTTAAATCTAGTCTCTGGAGATTCTGAGCTGGGATGGGTCATTCAGTCCTTTGTTCAGAGCTTCAGTCTGTAGCAAAGTTCCTCCGGAGGTAAGAAGCAGGATTGAAGACAAAATGGAGGTGTTTCCAGGGCCTTTTATAGCTTTTGCCATGTGGAGGGCATCCCATGGTTCTTACTGTGGAAAATTACAGCAACAAGATGGAGTTTGGAGTCACTTGGGCAAGTCACATGTTCATGCCCAATTTCCCTCATTCATTGCCTATGCTCCAGACAGCACATTTACATGACAGTCCACTCAGTGTAGATGGGCTTCTCCCATGATCCACTGTCAACCAAGTGTTTCTTGATGAACCACTTAATTTGAACAGTCCCTCCAAGATGTGCTAGCTAGCTGCCTTGTGGGTGTTACCCTGTTATGCTTATAAGAAGCCCCTGGGATCTTTTTTCGGGGGAAAAGGCAATGCACCGCATTTATTGAAATACAACATATGCATATGCATTCAGTGACACACCACACACACACACACACACTGTCCCACCAGTCGATGTTATACTTACCAGTCCAGAGTCTGGATCAACCTAGTGGCCAGCTAGGTTGATCATGGGTAGGAGGAGCCAGATTCCGTTGGTCATGACATGATGCTCTGCGGAAGTCTTGGCAGGATGAACCCAAAGTTTCATGGCAAGGCACCCTGTCTATATAGTGATTTTCCTTCATTGGGACCAATGAGTTTTGCACCATCATGCTGTAATCAATTGTTGTTTGACGAGTGCTTGTTTTCTTAAATTGTCCTTCTCATCCTTTATCTCTTTCTTTCATCAAGTTCCTCAGGGAGTTACCCATGGTGGGTTTTCATCACAGCTGTCTTGTCCCCACTGATAGGTGCCTGTCTCATCTTTAGAGTTGTCAGTCTGCCCTCCTCTGACATTTCAATAGGGGCGTGTTGCAGCCTCCTGGTACCCTTGCATCTGTCTCCGGTTCCTCCCTCATACGTCTGGTTCAGCAGTGACCTTCACACTTACCTCTTAACACGTACATTCCTCATTCACACACAAACCAGAATTAATTTACACAGAACATTTTGAACAGGAATATCAAATTGCCATGTAAAAGAAAACAATCATGGCATTCTTTTACTTATTTTAAAATGCTAAACCTACAACAAATTGGTGACCCTCAAAGGTCTGTTACTTCCTTGAAATCAGTCCAGACACAGATTCTGGCTGCTATATCTCTACCCATTGGCCCATTAGGTCATTCCTTTCTGTTATTCAAAAAGGGTGGCTGTCAGGATATGATCAGATCATACACCAATACATGCTACATTCTTATTATTTATCCTTCATTCTAAATTATATAAAATAAAAACATCAAATCCTACTACTACATTTGGGGGAAGAGTTTTGGGAAGTTCAGTTCCTGATTTTTATTTGCCCTCTCTCCAGCATGTGTTTTGGTTTGGCCTTCCCCTTTCCATCCCTGTTTGAGCTTTCTGTCTCTATCACAGCAGGTGATGCAATGGTACGTGAGAAAGAGGAGCAGAATTCTCAGCAGGAAAATGTTGAGCAAGTGGATAAACACAGAGAATTATCGCAAAGACGGAAAAGGAATGTGTCCAGGAGTCATGAGCAGGGAAAATCCTGTGAGATTCAGCACAGACCAGAAAGAGAGCAGGGAAACCAGCCACGGGAAAAAGTGGGTAAATTAATTTCTTGTTGGGGAACTCAGAAGGACATCAAGGAAAGCACAACCCAGCAGGAAATCCTCATGGGAAAGAGAAAAAATACATTCACTGAGTGTGGGAAAAACTTACATGACTACTCAGCGCTTTTAAAGCATCAGAGAATCCACACAGGTGAGAGGCCCTATGAATGCAGTGAGTGTGGGAAAAACTTCACTCGCAGATCAGGCCTTTTTCTCCATCAGAGAATCCACACAGGGGCGAGTCCCTATGAATGTCGTGAGTGTGGAAAATGCTTCACTAAGAGATCAGCACTTTCTGAACATCAGAGAATCCACACAGGGGAGAGACCCTATGAATGCAGTGAGTGTGGAAAAAACTTCACTCACAGAACAGGCCTTTTTCTCCATCAGAGAATCCACACAGGGGAGAGGCCCTATGAATGCAGTGAGTGTGGGAAAACCTTCAACCGCAGTTCTCACCTTATTAGGCATCGGAGAATCCACACAGGGGAGACACCCTATGAATGCAGTGAGTGTGGGAAAAACTTCACTCGCAGATCAGGCCTTTCTGAACATCAGAGAATCCACACGGGGGAGAGGCCCTATGAATGCCGTGAGTGTGGGAAATGCTTTGCTAACAACTCAGCCCTTTCTAAACATCAGAGAATTCACACACGAGAGAGGCCCTATGAAAGAACTGAGTGTGGGGAAACCTTCTCTTGGTACTCAACCCATGTTAGCCATCAGAGAATCTGCAATGGAGATCAACACCATAAAAATCTCTAGGGCTATCAATACTTTTTTAAAAATATTTTTCCTGATTCCTACATAACTTTTAAAGCTGTTTGAACTGTGTGCAGCACCATTATCCCTCAGCTTGTCCAGATGAGTGGCCCAGTTTTGCCTTTTGCAGTTTGCCCAGTTTTGAGATGGACCTATTTGTACTTTCTATTGTCCCACAAGTAACTGGAGTGTGCCCTTCCTATCAGGAACCAGGGAACATCATGTTTATACCATTCCTCCTATTGCAAAGTTATTGTTAGAGTCACCAGTGATACAGATTGTATCCTTGCCAGTTGTTCTCACGTTGCTCTGGGTTGTACTGAAGAGCAGTTATATTGGGAACTTTTCAAATTATATGTAAATGAAGAGAAGCAGGTGCCAGAAAAATGTGTCATTTCAGCCTCTGTGACACTGGAAGGAGATGGAGTGACTCAGAGATTCCCTCCTTCCCCATCACTGCAGAACTGTTACCTTTTGCCTGAGCCAGGCAGAGTTTATCTTCATCACATTCTACCCCTCCACTTCTCAAAGTGTCATGTGATGAAGCATTCTCTGTTGTCTGTGCTTGGAGATGATGCTTTGACTTCTTTAATCCTATATCAGAGTCGCTGTGACTGGAGATGAAAGTGTCAAAGACCTGGGAGGGGAATTCAAATGGATCCCAAACACAGTCTGATCATTTGGAGTTTAAATCCCAGGTTCCATCTATTGGTAAAACCACTTCTGGCAACGTGGCTGTTTTTTCCCCCCAGTTATGGAGATGCTGGGATACTAAAAATGTTGTAGATAACATAACTGACTATTGAGACAGTGCTGAGTGAAGTATCTTTGAATGGATCAGAGGAGAATGTGATGGGAGAATCTCGTCCTGATTCTGAGTCATCAGATGTAACCTGCTCTGGAATTTCACTTGACACTTTCATTGTCATGTATTCTGTCTCGCTGTGATGTGGGTTTCTATCTTTCCTGAAGGCTGTTTGGTCACCCAATTGGATGTTAGTTCAGTTTGATAAGATGTAGCTCAGATTTATTAGAGAACTTAAGACAAATGACCATTTGCTAAAGTCCTCATTTCTCACTTCAGCTTTTTTCCCATCCCTCCATGATAACATGGAGAAAGTGCAAGTGCAGCTCTGTTAACAGGAGAGAACTCTCCAATTTACTGGACATGCTAACAAAGAAACAGCAGTGATTTAAAATCTCCACTCGGAAATGGTGAACAACAGCAGAATCCCAACTAACTGAAGGAAGTGCATGTGATCTCAGTGTAGTTCAATTGTTGAAGTCATAGAATCATAGAATCTCAGGGTTGGAAGGGACCTCAGGAGGTCATCTAGTCCAACCCCCTGCTCAAAGCAGGACCAAACCCAACTAAATCATCCCAGCCAGGGCTTTGTCAAGCCTGACCTTAAAAACCTCTAAGGAAGGAGATTCCACTACCTCCCTAGGTAACCCATTCCAGTTCTTCACCACCCTACTAGTGAAAAAGTTTTTCCTAATGTCCAACCTAAACCTCCCCCTCTGCAACTTGAGACCATTACTCCTTGTTCTGTCATCTTCTACCACTGAGAACAGTCTAGATCCATCCTCTTTGGAACCCCCTTTCAGGTAGTTGAAAGCAGCTATCAAATCCCCCCTCATTCTTCTCTTCTGCAGACTAAACAATCCCAGTTCCCTCAGCCTCTCCTCATAAGTCATGTGCTCCAGCCCTCTAATCATTTTTGTTGCCCTCCGCTGGACTCTCTCCAATTTATCCACATCCTTCTTGTAGTGTGGGGCCCAAAACTGGACACAGTACTCCAAATGAGGCCTCACCAGTGCTGAGTAGAGGGGAATGATCACATCCCTCGATCTGCTGGAAATGCCCCTACTTATACAACCCAAAATGCCATTAGCCTTCTTGGCAACAAGGGCACACTGTTGACTCATATTCAGCTTTTCGTCCACCGTAACCCCTAGGTCCTTTTCTGCAGAACTGCTGCCTAGCCATTCGGTCCCTAGTCTGTAACAGTGCATGGGATTCTTCCGTCCTAAGTGCAGGACTCTGCACTTGTCCTTGTTGAACCTCATCATATTTCTTTTGGCCCAATCCTCTAATTTGTCTAGGTCCCTCTGTATCCTATCCCTACCCTCCAGCATATCAACCACTCCTCCCAGTTTAGTGTCATCTGCAAACTTGCTAAGGGTGCAGTCCACACCATCCTCCAGATCGTTAATGAAGATATTGAATAAAACCGGCCCCAGCACTGACCCTTGGGGCACTCCACTTGATACCGGCTGCCAACTAGACATGGAACCATTTATCACTACCCGTTGAGCCCGACCATCTAGCCAGTTTTCTATCCAGATATTTCAATATTGTCTCAGATGATCTGGGGAGAGAATTCCACGGTAAGTGGTTTTGAAGTAGGTAAAATGCCCATGTATTTGGTTCCCAAAGCATTTGTAACCCAGGCCCTACAGAAGATCTCTCCTAGCTAATCCTATGGTATGGGAGATGCTGCCCTTCATGACACAGATGTTGAGGAAATAGAAATGTGGGTTTTGTTGAATTTATCCTTTGTAGTTGCTGAAAATGAGTATAAAATGAAATCAGTATTGGAAATCTAATAGCTTCAGAAAAATAACTATTTTTAATAGAAACTCCAGCTCTGATAACTAACAGAGATTCTGAACCAGCCCTCTATCCAGTCCCTTGCCTGGAACTGTGCCAGCAAATTAAAGAAAAACTGGGCATGTTTTGGGAAGCCATTCCTCACTAACACTGCTGAGATTTGGAGTGGTTTTGTAAAGGATTCTGCTTCCAAGAACTGTAATTTACCCTAACCAAGGCCAAAGATTTGGAAAGAACGGGGGTTGAAAGAGTCCACACCCAGTTCTTGGTTTCCACCCCAGTAAAGGAAGCTATGGTGACCAAAGACCCAAGGAAAATTGTTTGTACAACTCCACTTCCTAGTGAAGGGGAGTAGGCTGCTGTGCATAGGAGGGGCTGTGGGTTGGATCTGAAGGGCACTGGGAATAGAGGGGACATGGGTTCAGGCTGAAGAGTGTCGTCATTTGGGGATCCAGCAGGACACGGGAAGGCAGCAGGTTATTCTAATTCCTTAGGGATATTTTGTGTGTGTTTGTGTGTGCGCACAGGGGAGGAACATGCTATATGCCCAGAGGCCTTTATTCCTCTAGCCTGTGAGGACAGCGGGGATGTCAGGAAGTTGCCCCGTCAATCCCACACACAAAAAGGCCCTTCTTAAGAAAGACAAAATTCTGATGAGAAAAAGTTACACCAAAGAGGACTATGAAGAGAGAGATTTTTAAGATCATGCTGAACAGTTCATCACCTGACCAGGAAGTTGAACCCTGGACCCTCAGATTAAAAATCTGATGTGCTACCAACTGAGCTAGCCAGGCTCCCAACAAAAAAGAAAGTTGGTTGGGGCAGAGGAGAAACTAGTCAAGAAAAAGCAGCTATACAGTTGGTGCTTGAGTGCCTGACAGGCTGGTGAGTTTGGTCGCTAACATCCAGCTGCCAAATGCAGAAGTCCCTATTCCTAGTGGCAGGTGGCAACAAGAAGACTCACAGCCCTCAGCACCTTGAGAAGGGGCACAATATGCATCTTTGTTGATCCACCTGTGAAATCCACACAGGGAAAGCACCCTATAGCATAGCTCCCTGACTCAAAATAGCCCTAAAACTCTGCCCTATGAAATCATGGAACATGTGCTCTTCGCTCTGTGAAAGCATGTAAAGAATCCAAGAGCTGGAGGGGAGGGATTGGGTCCAGAGTGACCTAGAGAAATTGGAGGATTGGGCCAAAAGAAATCTGTGGAGGTTCAACAAGGACAAGTTCAGAGTCCTGCATTTAGGACAGAAGAATCCCATGCACTGCTACAGGCTGAGGACTGACTGGCTAAGGGGCAGTTCTACAGAAAAGGACCTGGGCCTTACAGTGGATAAGAAGCTGGATATGAGTCAGTAGTGTGCCCTTGTTACCAAGAAGGTTAATGGCATATTGGGCTGCATTAGTAGGAGCATTGCCAGCAGATTGAGGGAACTAATTATTCCCCTCTATTCGGCACTGGTGAGGTCATATCTGGAGTATCGCGTCCAGTTTCAGGTCCCTCACTACAAAAAGGATGTGAACAAACTGGAGAGAGTTCAGCAGAGGGAAAAGAAAATGATTAGGGGGCTGAAGCACATGACTTATGAGGAGAGGCTGAGGGAACTGGGGTTATTTAGTCTGCAGAAGAGAAGAGTGAGGGAGGATTTGATAGCAGCATCCAACTACCTGAACGGGGGTTCCAAAGAGGATGGAGCTTGGCTGTTCTCAGTGGTGGCAGATGACAGACCAAGACAGTCTCAAATTGCAGTGAGGGAGGTCTAGGTTGGATATTAGGAAAAAATGTTTCCCGCGGAGGGTGGTGAAGCACTGGAATGGGTTCCCTTAGAGGTTTTTACGGCCCGGCTGGGATTATTTAGTTGGTGTTGGTCCTGCTTTGAGCAGGGAGTTTGACTAGATGATCTCCTGAGGTCTCTTCCAACCCTAATATTCTACGATTCTAAGGTCCAGAGTGGTAAACTTCCAGGCTGAACAAGGCATATTATTGATGGTGACACTAGGATTGAAGGATTATATCACATAAAAAAATTGTAAATAAAAATGTAATCTGATCTTGAGCTTCCTGTTGTCTTCTGGAAATGCCCCTGGGATCCCCGCACTCCCCAGCAGCAGTGAAAGGAGAAACCCCCAGCACTGCACATAGCTCCAGGCTGATTCATCAGGGGTGGGGGAACTGAATTTTGCTGCTGAGCAGGGAGCCAGGGCAGGTCTCTGGGAATCAGGGTGCCCAGCCTGACCCAGCTGCTTCATTGCCCCTGGGGGCCCTGCAGGCTTAGACTGTCCCTGAGGCCAGGCAGCTGTTCAGGGAGCTTTCTTGGTGTCACTGGCAGGGCAGGAACGTCCCACTCTAAGGGCCTGAGTTCAGCCATCTAGAAAGAGGGAGCAAAGCTGCTGCCTTTCCTAACAGAGCTCCGAGGCCGTGGTTCTCAGCCGGGGGACTGGAGGCCCCTGGGGGCAGTGAGGTGGGGGGGGTTGCCAAAATAAACCAGAGAGCAGGGCCGGCGTTCGACTTGCTGGGGTTCGGGGCAGAAAGCTGAAATCTGAGCCCTCCTGCCTGGAACTGAAGCCAAAGCATCTTAACTTCATGGGGGCCCCTGTGTTGTGGGGCCCTGCACAATTGCTCGGCTGGCTACCCCCTAACGACAGCTCTGGCTTTTAATCTACTGGGCGTGCAGAAGAACAGTCGTCGTGGCACAGGTGGGCTGTGGAGTTTTTATACCATGTTGGGCGGGGGGCACAGCAAGAAAACAGCTGGGAACCCCTGCTCCAGGGAATCCTGGAGAATAAAGACTCAGTCCGACTCAGTGCTGCCAGCTCTCATGATTTTGTCGCGAGTCTCATGAGAATTATTGTTTCCTTAATGCCCCAGCTCCTGGAGTCAAGTGGAGATGTGATTTGCTCTTAAAGACACAGAACCTTTCTAGCCCTTGTGGCTGTGGAGAAAGCTACAAAATGTCACCCCAGGGCACCCTAAAGGCTCATCAAGCAGAAGGCAAATAAAAAGATCCCCAAATCTATTAAAATTACATAATCTCATGATTTTAAAGCCAATCTCATGATTTTTGGTGAGCCTGACTCAGGGTTTTTGAAAGTTAGGGGTCGGCCATTCTGCAGACAGAGCTGGGCACCCTCCTTCATACCCTGCACACCCAGACTGTCCTAAAGCAATAACTCTCTTCTCCTTCCTGCCCCTTTAATGCGGCTGGGAATCCCCATTCCTAGACGTGCTTTTCCACAGACACTGAATTCCCCACAGGGCTGTTCTGGGGACAGGACAGATGGGGCAGTAACTGCACATCACCCCTTTGTGACTCGCAGGGACAGCAGCTCCAAGCTTGGCTCTAGGGCCCCCCAAAGCACCTGTGGGAGGAGATAGTTCAACTCCCATGTCAGGGGCTCCTGCTGCCTGGAGGTGACCATCTCCTCACAGCCCTTCCTGTCACAGAGACACTCCCTAGCCCTCCCCCTGACAGCCCCTCCCTTCACACTGACTCCCGCATGGACCATCCCCATTACAGCCCCTCCCCTCACAGAGAAACTCTGCAGCCCCGCCCCGCCCTAGGAGCTGGACCTGCTGCTGGCCGCTTCCGGGGTCAGCGTGGTGTCAGAACAGATAGGGACTAGCCTGCCTCCCAACGGGACTTTTAATGGCCTGGTCGGTGGAGCTGACCAGAGCCACCACGACCCAGTGCCTGACATTTTGAAAACCACTGCTCTATGGGATACAGCCTCTCTGTGACACTGACTGACCAGGGCTCATCTCTGCATGTACCCAATAGGGAAGGAAAGACACTGAGGCCAGAAGAAGATGGGCAGAAGGAGTCAAATGAGGCTAGACCAGAATAGAGGAGATTTTCTGCCTGTTAAAATGTGCTGGATTCTCATCACTTAAAAAAAAATCTTCATTTGGGTTTGAACCATCAGCCTTCCAGTTACAAACCAAAGGTGTTAACCACAGATTCAGGTAACTGCCTATTTCCCAAATGTGTCTGGAAGCACCTACAGTGGTGCAACTGGATAGTGCAGGGAGAAAATGCTCCTGTGGGTTATGCATTCAGGCCTCACCCAAAGATTGGTTTTTCATTAGCTATGTAGCTTCCCTCACTTACTTTGTCTCATTCACATGGAAAGTGCCATACGAGGGTGATGAGAGTAGGTTCTAAACTCTGAAATGTGGAAGTTGGCCCATAGATTGGGATAAGGGGTTTGAAGAGAAAAAGCTCTGAGTATAAAACCAGACAGTCTCCAGGGGCAGGTTCGGTACAACACCTCAACAGGGAGCCATTCGGGGCAGGGGGTTTCACTCCCTCTGTTCAATGTCCTGAGAGGTATTTTAAGGTGAAGATAACGCCACGGCTAACAGGTGACTGGCACGTCCTGGGTTAAAGAAAGGAAGGGACTTGGGTTAATAGTCGGAAGATTTGCGTTACCGTCACTGTCTGACCCCCCTTCAGTTCGGAGCAGGTGTGTGCGTTGCTGGGTGGAACGCACAGACTCCTTGAGAGCAGGTGCAGCTGTTTCCATGGCAGAGAGCCTGGCACTTAGGACACTTTCTACACTTGCTGTTTTGAAGCAATTCTATAAAATAACGGTGGAGCTACAATGTCTGGTCCAAAATTTCAGGGCCCCCCCCCAGTGCAAAAATGCTATTTTAGGCTCTAAACAGGAGGCTTCCAGCACTAAGACACCTGACCAGAGAGCTTAATCGGGGGTGTAAGAGCTGCTGACTCTGAGGGTCCTGGGCTAAATCCACTTGCAAGGGGAAGCGTTTTGATGTATTTGATTGATAATGAGTAAGGCGATGATTTTATCACGGGTACTTTTAGTAAAAGTCATGGACAAGTCACAGACAGTGATTTTTTTTGTTTCTTGCTCGTGGCCTGTCCATGACTTTTACTAAAAGTACCCGTGATTAAATCGTCACCTTACTCATTGAATCTTGCGGGTTGGGGGTGACCAGGGGGTCTGCGGCACCAGCTGTGGGGGAAGGGAGTCCGGGGGGCATGTGGCACCAGCTACTTGGGGAGAAGCCCTGGGGCTGCACTGCCACTCCAGCTGCTGCTGGGGGGGGAGCCCCAGGGGGCCAGTCGCTGCTCCAGCCACCCTGGGAGTGCTGCCGGGAGCCACTGAGCTGTGGGCACTCCTGCCGCTCTTGGAACCGTTGCTCAAATGGTCCCCAGAACCAGCAGCATTGGCCACTGCTTGGGCGATCCCTGGGGCCAGCTGTTTGGGTTGCCCTGGAGTCAGCCACAGTGGTCGCTTCAGAAGTCACAGAGGTCGCAGGAAGTCACAGAATCTGTCACTTCCACCACCTCCGTGACAAACATGGATCCCTAATAATGAGACAAACCCCCTCCCTGCAGTGACTGCAGTTCCTGGACGAGAAGAGCAGAATAAAAAGTGAAGAGAGAAGGAAAAAGAGAGATTCCCTGTCACCTCTCTCCCCTGCTCCCTCCCCTCTTGTATTCTGTAACCCCAGCTCACTGGGTTCCCTGTGCTGGTGCCATGGGGGTGACACTAGAGTTCTGTGGCTTTTTGGGGGGTGGGGTCTCTTCACTTCTCAACATTTCACACAAATTTGACTTTGGGCTGAAATTTCTCCCTTGAGGCCTCTCAGTCAGAGCTGTACCCCACCCCCTTTAGTGTGTGTGTGTGTGGGGGGATAATTGGGGAGTAGGCAGAGAAGTTTCCCATAAAGGATCATATTGTTCTGGTGACAGGTTCTGACCTGGGTCCCATGTCCTCTGACACAGGATAATGTGCAGAACATGGGAGCTCTGGCTTTTCCTATAAGCTGCAGCCTGTGAGTTACTGGGAAAGGGCAGGGGGAGAGGGAGCAAGAGGAGAAAGGCAGAGACATTGGAGAAGAAGAATAGGGGGAGAAGAAAGAGAGAACAGAGAGACAGTAAATGATTGAAGCAGAGCAGGTGTCCCAACTCAATCTTGCTCATCACAGGTGTTCAGAGAGACAGGTAGTTGTAGGGTTTCCACAGCATCAAGTCTGAACTTTGATTCTAGCAATGTGAGTGTGACGTTGCACCCCATAATGGGAATATGCTTATGAATGTATCTATGAAATAACTGGAATATGTTTTATGCTACATATGCCATGTAACATATCCCTGTAAAGGTTATGATCTACTGAATACATTTATCCTATTTGTATGAATGTATCATTTTTGTATTTGAAGTTATGAATATTGGCTGTGTACTTATTTTAAGTAGCCTCAGTGAAGCAGTTGGTCAGCTTCCTGAGAAAAGACTATTCTCAGTAAGTGCCCAATCATGAAACACTTAAGCCAACAATGAACTCAAAGACACCAATCCACATCTGAGCTTGGGGATTCAGTCATGCATGGACATGTGACTTGCCCAAGTGACTCCTAAATGCCATCTTGTAGCTGGGATTGTACACAGGGGGAGAGGCAGGGAAGTCCACCCACAAGAGGAAGTCTATTTAAGCCCCTGGAAACCCCTCCATTTTGTCTTCAGGTGGCTCAAGAGATAGCCTCTCCACCCCCAAAGGATACCTGAAAGAAACTGGAACAAAGGACAATAACCATGGGGGTGTCAGTGATTGCTGGACTGTAGCCTGATTTAGGGTGTACTAATAATATTAATTTGGATAATATGGGAGTTTAATTTATTAATTTAATTTTTATTCAGTTTTAATTTATTATAATAATCAAAATTTTTTTTGACTTGCCAATCTGTTTGATCAGAAGATAAAAGTTCTTGTCCTGAATCAGGCGTCACAGAATTTATAAAGGACCCTCGGTGGTATGACAGGAAGCTCACGCTAAGACAGATACAGCCTTAAAGACTTTTTATTAAAATCAATAATAGTAATGTAGACGGGCCGGACTCACCCCTGCGGCACCTCCTGCTGGTGACTCCGGGAATTAGCTCTGTTCCAGCATTGGAGCGCCCTCTGCAGGCTGGTGATCCACCTGTCCTCAGGCCCCCGTGTCCCTCCCTGGACCTGGTGCCCTTTTACATGGGGGTGCTGCCCCCAGCAGTAACCCCTTTCTCTCAGGGTCTCCCCTCCTCAGGGAACCCCCACCCCACTATCCCCACTTTGCCTCAGTGTTGGCCATTGCCAGTCATTCTCTAGCCCCACGTCCTGGGGCAGACTGCAGTATCAGCCTACTCATCATAGGCAAAGGGGTTTGGATTTGAACCTGCTGCTTTGGCCTACCCCTGGGCTGCCCTCTGCAACCCCAGTACCTGTTAGCCCAATGCTAGGCTGCAGCCTGGGGCTTTCCAGGCTGGAGCTCCCCAGTTCCTCAGTCTTTCCCCAGCCCTGCTCCACTCAGGTACCTGGTCTAGTTCCCTGCAGCCAGGCCCTTCTCTCTCTCTGAAAGCAGAGAGAGACTGACTGCTTGGGCGTCTGGCTCATAGCTTCTTATAGGGGCCAGCTGGGCCTGACTGGGGTGTGGCCCAGCTGCAGCCACTTCCCAATCAGCCCAGCATAAAAGCTGCTTTCTCAAGCCTCGGCCCCTTCCCAGGGCTGTTTTTAACCCCTTGAGGGTAGGAGCAGGTAGGACCCTGCTACAAATAAGTAAATGGTAAAATACCCAGAGTTACAAAGTTACAATTGCATTACTGCTATTCAGAAGAGACATATGATAATATAGTACGATATGCAACAAAGCTCTGGTTAATATACTCACACCCTTCCTTGATAACCTGGTGGTAAGAGACACAGGACCAGCCTTGCAGTTCAGGTTTCTCAATTCTTGAGTGAGGGATGCAGTGCTTAGAAGAAATCTAATGCTAAGAGCTATCAACACTAAATTAGGGTTTCAACTTAAATCAAAACCTAATAAACAAACTAAGAATAAAACTTAGGGAAACTGAGCTTAGCCTAGTTCCCTTGAAACTTAAAGTTTCAGAAGAATGAGTACAGCCTACTAATAGTAGCAGTCATCGTAGACAGAATAGATAGAGACAGAGAATAAGTAAAATAGAAATGATAGAGCGGAGTAAGTAAGAATGGAGTAAAGTGAGAAGTGGAGATACTATATTGAGGTGGGTCACTTCTTTTATAGGGCAAATGCTGGAAATCCTTCCTCTTACGCCCAAATTTCATTCCTCGCCCACAGAAATGTTAGGGTCCACTTACCCCAAAGGCTAATATGTATGTGTGTATCGATGACAGGAATGTACGCACATCAGTCTCTTGTGGTGTACTTGTTAAGTTTGTGGGTACAACATTGAAAAAAAACCTATGCCATTCTCCATTGTCTATTGTTCTAAATAAAAGGTCATAGACATAGATACTTTATTTGGGTATAAGAAAAACAAGATAAAAGGTCAACTTTGCTTTTCTGGGTACAAAGGGCACAGGATATAGCTATGCTAACTTTGATTTAGCTTAATATACAGGATATGGCCTGTAGGTCTCTTGCATTACAGCCAAACTTACTTTTAATATAAATTTATAAACCTATTACAATAAACCAAATACTTAATCTATAAGAAAAGATCTATATACAAGCAAGCAGGTTAGTCCTATAGGCCACAGGGTAGAAGGAGGCTGGTCTGTAAAAGAAGCTTACTGGACTATCTCTCAGGGTGAGGTTTTCATCTGTAATCACTTTCTTACTGTATTAGGCATAGACTTGCATGTTTTATTTTATTTTGTTTGGTATGTTACTTTGTTCTGTCTGTTACTACTTGGAACCACTTAAATCCTACTTTTTGTATTTAATAAAATCAATTTTTACTTATTATTTAACCCAGAGTATGTATTAATACCGGGGGGAGGGGTAAAACAGATTTATTTGGGGTTTGGACCTCATTGGGAGTTGGGTATCTGGGTGTTGGAGACAGGAACACTTCTTAAGCTGTTTTCAGTTAAGCCTGTAGTTTGGGGGGATGTTGTTCAGACCTGGGCCTGGGTTTTCAGCAGGCTAGTGTGTCTCACTCAAACCAGGCAGGGCATTGGAGTACCAAGCTGGCAAGAAAGCAGGGGCAGAAGTAGTCTCAACACTTCAGTTAGCAGTTCCCTAGGGCTTTTCTGTGATCCAACCCATCACAGTGAGTTCAAATATCCAGGGGATCTCCACATACTTGATCTCTTCTCTTCCCTCCCTTTTTAGTATTAATTTTTATTTTGAAGTGTGCGCTTAACCATGATCTTCTCTTTCCCTACCTGTATTGCAATTTTGGATTTATTTTTATTTTGCCTCCCTTTTGTTCATATAATTATAATTAGAACAGCAAAGGAATCTGCAGCAGCAAAAACTGACCCCAAACCTTTCCTCATCATGCAGAAACATCATACATTCTGGGTCCTGTCCCAATACCTGTGATGCATCAGTTTGCATCCCAGAAATCCCTGTGCTTCCATCCACATTTGGTGCCATCTTTCAATGTTTTTATACTGCACGCTATGTCTTCCCTTTTGGACTGTGGGAATGAAGCCCGAACTGCTGAGGAGTATGCTGACAAGTCTCACCAGCATGTCACGTTTAGCAGTCAAGTTATTCCTTAGGATCCAACGTGACAGTGAGGGCTCCGACGATGATATTGACTTGAGTAATGCATACAACATGAGTTTGCTTGTGGCATTCACAGACATGCTCACCGCCGTGGAACGCCGCTTTTGGGCTTGGGAAACAAACACGGAGTGGTGGGATCACATCGTCATGCAAGTCTGGGATGATGAGCAGTGGCTGCAGAACTTTCGGATGAGAAAAGCCACTTTCATGGGACTGTGTGAGGAGCTCACCCCCACCTGCGGCACAAGGACAAGAGATTGAGAGCTACCCGGCCGGTGGAGAAGCGAGTGGCTATTGCAATCTGGAAACTGGCAACTCCAGACAGCTACCGATCGGTCAGGAACCAGTTTGGAGTGGGAAAGTCGATAGTTGGAATTGTGTTGATGCAAGTCTGCAGGGACATTAATGGCATCCTGCTCAGAAGAACCGTGACTCTAGGTAACATGCACGACATTGTGGATGGCTTTGCACAAATGGGTTTCCCTAATGGTGGAGGGGCAGCCATACTGGGTGAGACCAATGGTCCATCTTGCCCAGTGCCCTCTCTTCCAACAGCGGTCAATGCCAGGTGCTTCAGTGGGAATAAGCAGAACAGGGCGATTATCAAGTGATCCATCCCTTGTCGCCCATTCCCAGCATCTGTACAGATGTGAACACGCAGACCACTTGCAGCTACTTAGAATCATAAAAGATTAGGGTTAGAAGAGACATCAGGAGGTCATGTAGTCCAACCCCCTGCTCAAAGCAGGCCCAACCCCAACTAAATTATCCCAGCCAGGGCTCTGCAAAGCCAGGCCTTCAAAAGCTCTAAGGAAGAAGATTCCACCACCTCCCAAGGGAACCCATTCCAGTGCTTCACCACCCTCCCAGGGAAACAGTTTTTCCTAATATCCAACCTAGACCTCCCCCACTGCAATTTGAGACCATTGCTCCTTGGTCTGTCATCTGCCACCACTGAGAACAGCCTAGATCCATCCTCTTTGGAATCCTCCTTCAGGTAGATGAAGGCTGCTATCAAATCCCAACTCAATCTTCTCTTCTGCAGTCCAAATAACTCCAGTTCCCTCACCCTCTCCTAATAAATCACATGCCCCAGCCACCTAATCATTTTTGTTGCCCTCCACTGGACTCTCTCCAATTTGTTCACATCCTTTCTGTACTGGGGGCCCCAAAACTGGATGCAGTACTCCAGATCTGGCCTGATCAGTGCCAAATAGAGGGGAATAATCACTTCTCTCGATCTGCTGGCAATGCTCCTACAAATGCAGCCCAATATACCATTAGCCTTCTTGGCAACAGGGACACTCTGCTGACTCATATCCAGCTTCTCATCCACTGTAATCCCGAGGTCCTTTTCTTTAGAACTGCTGCTTAGCCAGTGGGTCTGCAGCCTGCATGGGATGGGATTCTTCTGTCCTAAGTACACGACTCTGCACTTGTCTTTGTTGAACCTCCTCAGATTTCTTTTGGCCCAATCCTCCAATTTCTCTAGGTCACTCTGGACCCAATCCCTCCCCTCCAGCTCTTGGATTCTTTACATGCTTTCACAGAGGGAAGAGCACATAGGGCAGCGTTTTAGGGCTATTTTGATTCAGGGAGCTATGTTATAGGGTGCTTTCCCTGTGTGGATTTGATAGGTGGATCAACATAGATGCACATTGTGACCCTTCTCAGGGTTCTGAGGGCTGTGAGTCTCCTTCTTGCCACCTGCCACTAGTAAGAGGGATTTTTGCAGTTGGCAGCTGGATGTTAGCGACCAAACTCACCCAGCCTGTCAGGCAGTCAAGCACCCTCCTCTGAGCCACAGCAGCCCTGACAGTTGACAGTAGAGATATCCTAACCCGAGTTCCTTCAATATGTCCCACTCTGGGGTCCAGCTCTGATCACTAGATACTCAGAGAAATCCCAGATCTTCTCTTCCCAAAGCAGTGGTATATCTCCATTTACCAGTTTTACTGTGGACCACTGCTACTGTATCACACACAGCACTTGAGTACAGTTATTGAACAAACAGAAATTTATTTAACCAGGGATAGAGATTTAACAGAAACAAATGTAAGTGATGGAAACCAACCATTACCAACTAAACAAAATCACAAAATGTAACCTACACTTTTTAATAGTTACCTTTCCTATCTAGAGTAGATTCTCACCTCACACTTCAGTCTATTGCAGTGATTGCTAGTCCCTAGGAGCCAGGGCCCTGCCATTCATGAAGCACCACTGGTCAGTAGGGATCTCCTTGGTGAATGGACCCAGAGTGTTTTTCTCCACCCTGTTATAAACTGAATCAGTCTTTTGTCTTTATTCACAGAAAGGTCATATTGTCCTTTTCACATCACAGGGTTTCAATCCATAGTTTGTCTTTAATGGTTTTCCATTGGCTTTTCTGGGTTAATGCAATGGTTGACAATGGAGCAAGGGAAAGTGACAATTCCCTCCCACTGGAATGGGCCATCCCCACCAAGACCAGTGATTGGAGTGACTCAGTTTCATGACAATACCATATGCACATATTTTTCCATGTGCTTACATTACTCCTTAAATATAACTCATACACACCTCTCTCAGTGATTCGGAGTATCAATAATTTACAAGCTTTCAGTAGATGTCTCACTGCTATGCTTCCCGGATAAATATCATAAAATCAGTGTATTCGGAGTGGCAAGTTTGTCAGGTCTGAGGCAGGAGTTGCTTGTGAATAACCGTGACCCCTTTGCCAATTGTCACACATGCATTGAACTATACTGTCATACCCTGATATAATAGAAAGGCCAGCACAAAAAATAGAGAAATGAACATTAAGATACTAAAATGACAATGGTTGGAACTCTCCATTTCTCTCAGTCTTTGGATTGATGGGCACTAAGAGCTTTGTAACTACTGTTGAGGAACTAGGTAATCGGAGAGCTGGCTCAGTCGTCCGTACTAGCAGCTTTCTCACATACAGGGAGATGGGTCAAACTTGGAATTGATGTCATGACTTGCTTCCCATAGGGGATCAATCTGTCTAAGGCTGTGTCTACCCTTCAAACACTGGAATTATTCTTCTGACAACCTAACACTGTCTACACTGGTGCTCAGGTCACATTAACTATTTCTCAGTGGAGTGGATTTTTCACATGCCTGAGAGATGTGGCTATGTCAACATAGCTTTTCAGTGTAGACCAGCCTTTAGATGGTTTTTTGATATGAAAGGCAATGGACTTCAGCCTTTTCCTTTATATTGATGGTTGATGATTGCAGCCCCCTTATCAGCTCCCCTAAGTTCCCTGTGCTGCAGCTGCCCAGCAGGCTAGCAATCAGCAGTTCAGCTGTCCCTCCCCCACTGCCATGTGCCGTTCCTGTCCTCTGCCTTGGAGCTGCTCCAGACTCCTGCTTGCTGTGCTTGCTGCCCCCTGCTCCTGCACCCCACTTACCCCTTCTCCATATAGAGCAGGGAGGGGACACAGTGGAGAGAGACAACGAGCTTGGGGCAGCAGCTGCTGTCTCAACTTCCTGATCCACTTAAAAAGACAATGCACTTAAGAGTGGGTCATCTTACTTAAAGGGGCAGTGTGCATCTGTCTCTCTCACCTGCCCACAAGGTGTGTGTCTGTCTCTATCTGCTATGTGTCTCCTCTCCCTCGTGTTCGTGCTATCTTGTGTGAGAGACTACAGTAACAACGTGTTAACCCTTGAGTGCTCAGCTGAGTGCTAGTTCATCATTTAGCAGCAAGGCATTCCCTGGGAAATATCCCTCCCTCTTCCACCCACTAACATCACCACCTCAACCAAGCTTCACAATCATCATAGCTGTGAACAGTATTGTTTGTTTTGTGGAGGCCAAGAATTAATTAATAAAGGTTTGAAGGGATCTTAATGTATGTTAGCTAATATAGCAGAAGTTAAGATGTGACCCTGCATGCTGTGAGATATGTGGTACACAGAGAATTGTGTGAAGAGTCGTTACGACCTTGTGAATTGCAGTCTTGTTTTCTGTTCTAGTATTGCAGACAAATAAGATAACGAATAGGCTTATGTATAAACAAATGCAAATGTTTACTTCTACTGTCTCCAGGTTTGCTAGCCACTGTCTGTAAAAAAGGTATAAAAATTGTTATGATTGTTTACTAATTGAGAGAGATCCGTCCAGGACAAGGGGCAACCCAGTTCCTGACACTCTCTCCCTCTTGTGTTCACTAGAGAAATAAATAAAGTATTTTGATTTTGCTGCACCCAAACAAAAAGCGAGAACTTAGTTTTTCTTCGACAGTTTAAAATGTATACTGTGTGTATATCTATATAATATATATTTTTTTGTCTGGTGAAGTTTTTTTCCCTGGAACCTAACCCCTCCTATTTACATTAATTCTTATGGGGAAAATGAATTTGTTTATCATTGTTTCACTTAAAGTCCATTTTCCAGGAACATAACTACAACGTTAAGCGAGGAGTTACTGTACACTCTCTCTCACACACATTCTCCCACCCTAACCTTTGGAATGAGGTTTTCTACCAGAACTCCTTACACTACAGGGGGTAGATTATATCAAATTAACTCTTCAAGATTAGCCATCATTTCCTGTATAACTAACAAAATAAAAACCAAGATAACTTTCAGTTTTCCAAAATAATTCAGATTATCACACAATTAGTCTCTTACTCTTTAACTAATAACTTCACCTAAAATTTCATTTTCATTGGTAACAAGAACATATTCAAAGATCACAAATTCTTGTCGTATATGTTAGTTTTCTTTTAATCCCCATTGCCAACAACTGAACCTTGGCTCAAATTGTGGTTTGTCCCAACGTAGGTTCCAAATACTTCTGTAAGTTCATATATCTCAGGATCTTCTGCCACGTGTGTTGGTGGAAGGGCTCTCCTACGTTGGAATGTTTGCAGCATGAGGAAAAATACCTCTCTTTTCACACTTTTTAATCTTTCAAAGTAGAGAAGTAATGTAAATGGATAAAACACAAGAGAAAACTAAGGTCTGGTCTACACTAAAGACATTTATTGGGATAACTATATTGCTCAGGGGTGTGAAAAATCCACACAGCTGAGCAACGTAGTTACACAGCCCTAACCCCCTGTGTAGATAGTGCTACATCAGCAGGAGAGCTTCTCCTGCCAACATAGCCACCGCCGCTTGCAGGGGCTGGACTAATCACATCCGACTGGAGAGATCTCTCCCATTGGCTTAGAGTGTATGTAATAGTAGTGCTATAGCAGCGCAGCTACATCGGTGCAGCTGCAACAACAAAACTACAGAATACACGCATATTGAGCCCTGATTCTAAAGTCTGAAATTGGAGCCTGACAAATTCATCATCTCGTTGGTTACCATCATTTCTACAGCCTGAAAGTCCTTGTTACCCAATCAAGCAGCCAGTTTGGGATCCATGGGGAAGGAATGTCCTATGAAGCTCCCTCTCTTTGGATCCAAACTGTGAAGGATGATTGTTCTCAGTCTAACCCTGACATCCTTTGGAACTGTAATCAGTGACACTGAACTAGGAAGTGGAGTTCTACAGACAAATTTTCTTGGGTCATCGGTCACCATAGCTTCCTTTACTGGGGTGAAAACCAAGAACTGAGTGTGTACTCTTTCCACCCTAGTTCTTTCCAAATCCTTGGCCTTGGTTAGGGTAAATTTACACTTCTCTGAAGAAGAATCCTTTACAAAACCACTTAAAATCTCAGCAGTGTTAATGAGGAATCGCTTCCGGAAACATGCCCAGCTTTTCTTTAATTCGGTGGCACAGCTCCAGGCAAGGAACTGGATGCAGGCCTGGATCAGAATCTCTGTTAGTTATCAGAGCTGGAGATTCTATTCAAAAATTGCTATTTTTCTGAAGCTATTACATTTCAACACTGGTTTCATTTTATACACATCTTTAGCACCTACAAAGGATAAATTCAACAAAACCCCCACTTCTATTTCTCAACATCTACATCATGAAGGGCTGCATTTCCCATACCATAGGATTAGCTAGGAGAGATCTTCTGTGGGGCCTGGGTTACAAATGCTTTGGGAACCAAACACATGGGCATTCTGCCTAGTTCAAAATCACTTACCATGGAATTCTCTTCCCAGATCATCGGAGACAATATTGACTTCAACAATTGAACTACACTGTGATCAGATGCACTTCCTTCAATTAGTTGGGGTTCTGCTGTTGTTCACCATTTCCGAGTGGAGATTTTAAATCACTGCTGTGTCTTTGTTAGCATGTCCAGTAAATTGGAGAGTTCTCTCCTGTTGACAGAACTGCACTTCAGCTTTCTCCACGTCATCATGGAGGGATGGGGAAAAAGCAAAGGTGAAGTGATAAAAGAGGACCTTATCAAATGGTCATTTATCTTAAAGTCTCCAATAAATCTGAGCTACATCCTATCAGACTGAACAAATATCCAATTGGGTGACCAAAGAGCCTCCAGGAAAGATAGAAACCCACATCACAGAGAGAGAGAGAGAGAGAGAGAATACATGACAATGAGTGTCAAGTGAAATTCCAGAGCAGGTTACATTTGATGACTCAGAATCAGGAGAAGAGATTCTTCCATCACAGTCTCCTCTGATCCATTCAAAGATACTTCACTCAGCACTGTGTCAATAGCCAGATATGTTATTTGCAATTTTTTTAGTATCCTAGCATCCCCATAATGAGGGGAAAACAGTCACCTTGCCAGAAGTGGCTTTACCAATAGATGGAACATGGGATTTAAACTCCAAATGATCACACTGTGTTCAGGATCCATTTGAATTCCCCTTCTTTGATACTTTCATCTCCAGTCACAGCGACTGATATAGGATTAAAGAAGTCAAAGCATCATCTCCAAGCACAGACAATGGAGAAAGCTTCATCACATGACACTTTGAGAAGTGGATGGATAGAATGTGATGAAGATAAACTCTGCCTGGCTCAGGTAAAAGGTAACAGTTCTGCAGTGATGGGGAAGGAGGGAATCTCTGAGTCACCCCATCTCTTCCAGTGCCCCTACTCCTCTTCATTTACATGTAATTTGAAAAGTTCCCAATAATACTGCTCTTCAGCACAACCCAGAGCAACGTGAGAACTGGCAATGATACAATCTGTGTCATTGGTGACTCTAACAATAACTTTGCAATAGAAGGAATGGTATAAATGTGACACTCCCTGGTTCCTCATAGGAAGGGCACACTCCAATTACTTGTGGGATTATAGAAAGGACAAATAGGTCCACCTCAAAAGAGGGAAAACTGCAAAAGGCAAAAATGGCCCACTCATCTGGACAAGCTGAGGGATAACAGTGCTGCAAACAGTTCAAACAGCTTCGAAAGTTAGTATGTGGGAATAAGGAAAAATATTAAAGAAAAAAAAATATTGATAGCCCTAGAGGTTTTTATGGTGTTGATCTCCCTTGCAGATTGTCTGATGGCTAACATGGGCTGAGTTCCAAGAGAATGTATTCCCATACTCACTGCATTCATAGGGCCTATTCCCTGTGTGGATTCTCTGATGAACAGAAAGGGTTGATCTGTGAGTGAAGTTTTTCCCACATTCACTGCATTCATAAGGCCTCTCTCCTGTGTGGATTGTTTGATGACTAATAAGGTGCGAACTGCGACTGAAGGTTTTCCCACACTCATTGCATTTATAGGGCCTCTCCCCTGTGTGGCTTCTCTGATGAAGAGAAAGGGCTGATCTGTGAGTGAAGTTTTTCCCACACTCACTGCATTCATAGGGCCACTCTCCTGTGTGGATGCTCTGATGACTAATAAGGTGCGAGCTGCAATTGAAGGTTTTCCCACACTCACTGCATTCGTAGGGCCTCTCCCCTGTGTGGATTCTCTGATGGTGAAAAAGGCGTGATCTGTGAGTGAAGCTTTTCCCACACTCACTGCATTCATAGGGCCTCTCCCCTGTGTGGATTCTCTGATGAACAGAAAGGGCTGAGCTTCTAGTGAAGCATTTTCCACACTCATAGCATTCATAGGGCCTCTCCCCTGTGTGGATTCTCTGATGGTGGAAAAGGCCTGATCTTTGAATGAAGCTTTCCCCACACTCACTGCATTCGTAGGGCCTCTCTCCTGTGTGGATCCTCTGATGAGTAATAAGGTGTGAGCTGCGATTGAAGGTTTCCCCACACTCACTGCATTCATAGGGCCTCTCCCCTGTGTGGATTCTCTGATGTTGAAAAAGGGCTGATCTTTGAGTAAAGCTTTTTCCACACTCACTGCATTCATAAGGCCTCTCATCTGTATGGATTCTCTGATGTTTAGAAAGATGTGAGCTGCTAGTGAAGCCTATCCCACACTCACTGCATTTGTAGGGCCTCTCCCCTGTGTGGAGTCTCTGATGAACAGAAAGGGCTGATCTGTGAGTGAAGTTTTTCCCACACTCATTGCATTCGTAGGGCTTCTCTCCTGTGTGGATTCTGTGATGAGTAATAAGATGCGAGCTGCGATTGAAAGTTTTCCCACACTCACTGCATACATAGGGCTTCTCCTTTGTGTGGATTTTCTGATGTTGAAAAAGACCTGATCTCTGAGTGAAGCTTTTCCCACACTCACTGCATTCATAGGGCCGCTCATCTGTATGGATTCTCTGATGTTTAGAAAGGTGTGAGCTACTAGTGAAGCTTTTCCCACACTCACTGCATTTGTAGGGCCTCTCCCCTGTGTGGATTCGCAGATGAACAGAAAGGCTTGATCTGTGAGTGAAGTTTTTCCCACACTCACTGCATTCGTAGGGCCTCTCTCCTGTGTGGATTCTCTGATGTTTAGAAAGGTCTGAGCTGCTAGTGAAGCATTTTTTGCACTCACAGCATTCATAGGGCCTCTCTCCTGTGTGGATTCTCTGATGTTTAGAAAGATCTGAGCTGCTAGTGAAGCATTTTTTGCACTCACAGCATTCATAGGGCCTCTCCCCTGTGTGGATTCTCTGATGCTTTTTAAGGGCTGAGTAGTCACTTAAGTTTTTCCCACACTCAGTGAATGTATTTTTTCTCTTTCCCATGAGGATTTTCTGCTGTGTTGTGGTTTCCTTGAGGGCCTTCCGAGTTCCCCGACAGGAAATAAATGTACCCACTTTCTCCCCTGGTTGGTTTCCCTGCTCTCTTTCTGGTCTGTGCTGAATCTCACAGGATTTTCCCTGCTCATGATTCCTTGACACATTCCTTTTTGATCTTTGCGATAATTCTCTGTGTTTATCCACTTGCTCAACATTTTCCTGCTGAGAATTCTGCTCCTCTTTCTCATGTACCATTGCATCACCTGCTGTGATAGAGACAAAAACCTCAAACAGGGATGGAAAGGAGAAGACCAAACCAAAACACATGCTGGAGAGAGATCAAATAAAAATCAGGAACTGCACTCCCCCAAACTCTACCCCCAAATAGGAGAGAGGAGGGGATCAATTCAGCCTTCACATCCCATCCAAATTTGCAGGGGGTAGGGAGGCAGCTACTGCCTGGTGTCTGCTAGGATCTACAGGAAGCCATGAGCTATAGTTACCCTGAGGATACGACCCCTGCTAGGGACAATAATGAACTGAGAGACCTCCCAAGACTTTGTAGGGCATCCCAGATGTTTCCTTCAGGCACTTACAGATTCTGAGTTGGTTTAACGTTTCCTCACCTGTGCAGGGAGCTCTCAGGATATCTCCTTCCTCTGAACCCTGGAGGTCTGAGACCCATGGCTCTTCCCCTTGTTCCAGCTGGGAGAGCACATCAGGTTGGGAAACTGGAAACCCTGCTCAAATGAAAGAAAACAAAGGAGTTCAATTGATTTCATAAGACTTTATCATAAAAACATTCTATTAATTTAACTTCAGTGCTTAGTGTGACCTGGTGTGTCTGGGGCAGTCATCACTGAAAATGCCAAGGTTAGGGCAAGCTGAAAAGGGGAGAGCAGATGCTCCCAAAACTGCTGCTTAACACTGAAGTTAAACTCAACGACCAGTCACAAACTGTGCTTTTCATCACCCACACTGGTGATCAAGAAGCTGGAAAAAAAAAATCACACAGCCCCCTTTATTGCATTCCAGTTCTCTGATTCCCAATCAGCACCTAGGTCCAGTACAGTGAGAGATTATTTAAAAACTCTGCTCACATAAACAAAATGTTCTGACCCCCAAAGGGTTAGCCATGTTACCAGGTCAGTATAGGTTTGGATCTTACCCAAAATACCATGTTGCCAGCCAATCCTTTAGCAACTAAACTAAAGGTTTATTATAAAAGAAAAGAAAGAAAGAAGGGAGTTGTTAAGTGGGAAAGCAATCAGATACATTCAGAAATCTATATATTAGGTTCTTAGCAATATTGGTGAGTTGCTGGCTTGAACGTCTGTCTGGACCACGTCCACAGTTTGGATGGGTCATTCAGTCCTTTGGTCAAGGCTTCAGTTTGTAGAGAAGTTGCTCCAGAGGTAGGAAGAGGGATTGAAGACAAAATGGAGATGATGCAGTTGCCCTTTATATTCCTTTTGCCAAGTGGCTTCTACTTCCTGTGTCCCAAACACAAGCTTCACAGCACATGGCATGGAAAAGCCTTGGAGGTCTCAGTACAGAGGCATATCCCTGCATGTCTTGCTGTCTCAACAGCAGGGGCGGCTCTAGCTTTTTTGCCGCCCCAAGCACAGTAGTCAGGCAACCTTCAGTGGCTTGCTGGCGGGAGGTCCGCCGGTCCCACAGCTTTGGCATACCTGCCGGCAAATTGCCACCGAATCCACAGGACCGGCGGATCTCCCGCAGGTGCGCCACCAAAGGCTGCCTGACTGCTGCCCTCGCAGGGCCCAGCAGGGCGCCTCCTGCGGCATGCCGCCCCAGGCACGTGCTTGGAGCGCTGGTGCCTGAAGCCACTTCTGCTCAACAGGTGTATCCCCTTAGTCCCTTCCACAGGTTCATTATATAGCTGATGAACCTGGATGGGCATCAAACATGCTAGGCAGTGCTGATACCAATATATCTGGGGGTGTCACCCAGAAACTCTGCACAAGTCTGGAAATACAGATATACCCTACATATCTATAATTCACAATACAAAGGTATTGTACATAGAAACAAAATTATCATACCTGGAAAATCATAACATTTTCACTGACACCTTACATGGCATATCTAGAACGATTCATTGCAATTTTTTCATATTGGTATTAATAATAAAATAATAATAATATAAAGTGTCTCACAATTCCATAGTGTCACACTTAGTAAACCAGTGAATTCCCAGGACCAGCTCCCCAGGTCCTTGAAGATGCCAAACTCTGTGCTTATGAGGGATTGAAATACCCACATATCTGCTGGGAACACACACAGACAGACACTGTGTCAGTCTGTACTCCTATGTTCACTCTTCTAGAAAATTATGACCAATTTTGTACATAGTATGGCTTGTGAGGTATCATTTGAAAACACATAATCTACTGAATATATCCTCCTGTTAAAATGTGTAGCAACACTGTATGTAAAGTTATGAGATTTTACTGTATTATATTACTGAAAAAGTTACAATTCTGGGGAACACCCACAGAAGAGTTCCTCAGAGACAGCTGGTCAAACAGCCATTCTCTGGCAGGGGGAAGGTGTGAAGAAGACATTTACAGTCAATCACAGGGACCTCTTGAAGCTTGTATCTCCAACAGACAGCCTGTCACCATGACTCAGCTGAGAACTGAAGTTGTTTCTAGTACAAAGGACTGAGTTATAAAAAGGGGTGAGGAAAATGCTTGAGACTCTCTCTCTCCCCTTTCCCTCTGCTCACGACAACTCCAAAAGAACAGAATTGGGGGGATAGCTCAGTGGTTTGAGCACTGGCCTGCTAAACCCAGGGTTGTGAGCTCAATCCTTGAGGGGGCCATTTAGGGATCTGGGGCAAAAATCTGTCTGGGGATTGGTCCTGCTTTGAGCAGGGGGTTGGACTAGATGACCTCCTCAGTTCCCTTCCAACCCTGATATTCTATGAATCCTGGCTGAAAGGAAAGCCAACCTGTTTGAGCATATGGTGAGAGAAACATTTCCTTCTAATCCATTTTAGCTTATTAACTTAGATATTAGTTTGTGTTTTATCTTTGCATTTCTTTTGTAAACAATTCTGATTTTTATGCCTCATTACCCATAGTCACTTAAAATGTTTTTTTCAGTCATTAATAATTTTGTTTTACTGCTTCATCTAACCAGTGTGTTTGGAAGAAAGTGTCTTGGAAACACCATTTGGGATAACAAGGCCAGCATGTGTCATTTTCCACTGATGAAATGACAGACTTCATATGAGCTTGCATTGTTCAGTAGTGTGCTGGACAGTGCAAGATTCACATTTCTTGGGGAAAGTCTGGGAGCAGAGAATCTTCAGGGGTTCTCCGGTAGTGTGCTGTAATTTGTGAGTCACTGTCTAGCAGCACTCAATACTGTGTGGCTGGGAGCAAGTTACATGCTGGAGACTGTGTTAACTGCCCCGGAGTGGCTGTTCTCACAGTAAAACAGTGGAAAAGGCACCTCAGGTTGGAGAACTGAGGGGATGTCACGGAATCCCTGGGCAATGCTCTGGAACTGCTCCCCACAAAGCCAAGACTTTGAGGAGCCTCCTCTCCCTCGGAGCAGACTGTCTTCAGGGCAAGAAGCTCACACGTCTTCACCTCCTGGGTATCTCCTTGGAGCATTCAGCATCCTCTGCCCCTCCGTGCGCTTCCCACAGCGTGCCCGCCCCAGCAGGGTCCTGGGAAGCCACAGGGTCCTGCACCCCCACTTTGCAGTCAGACGTGACTCTCAGCCAGCCAGTAAAATAGAGGTTTATTCGATGACAGGAACACGGTTTAAAACAGAGCTTGTAGGTACAGCGAACTGGACCCCTCGGCCGGGTCCATTCTGGGGGGCCGTGAGCCAGTCCCCCACGTCTGCACTTCACTCCTCGTCCCCAGCCAGCTCCAGACTGAAACCCCCTCCAGCCCCTCCTCCTCTGCTCAGCTCCTTCCCCGGGCCAGGAGGTCACCTGACCTCTTTGTCTCCAACACCTTTAGCATCCCCTTGCAGGGGGGGAAGGGCCTGGCCATTAGTTGCCAGGCAACAGCCAGGAACTGAGGCCCCCACACAGTATTCAGAGGGAACATTAAGAACAGCCCCACTTCGTCACATCTCCCCCCCCCCCCTTCGAGACTGAACTGAGTGAGGTCACTTTAGCCAGTGACCTGGGGAAGTTCAAACCCACCACAGTTCCCATGGATGCCCCAGCATCTCTCCCATTCCTTGGTGGGGGTTACACCAGGACATTCCCATTTCAGGTTCTCCTGTGGGTCTGTTGTGCTTGATGGCGCTTGCAGGCTGCATGTGGGAAGGTTTATGCGGCCTGTGCCCTTTTGCCACCCCAATACCCCAGGGTTTTAAACTGGGATTGGGTCTTTTCCCAGCGCTCCAGTTTGGAGGGCTGCAATTTGGGCTCTTTTGGTTAAGAGCCCCCATCTTGGCCTTGCCTGCCTCCCCACCAGGACCTCCCAGCCGATATCCTGGAGAACCCCAATGACCAGCCAGCCCGACCCCTCCTGGGTCTGCACAGGGATCCAGGCCATTAGCAGGGCAAGGGGCTTCACCCCGGGGACCTTCACCCAGGTCCCACAGCCCCTCAGCATCTGCAGCTGCACCACCCGGGGCCTGACAACAGTTCTCTCTGTCCCAGGGTCTCGCCACCCCAGGCGTTTCTCCCCACTGACCCCTGGGAAGCCCCCTATGCCTCTCCGCTCCACCATCGCCAGTCCATGCTGCTGTTGCTTCTCCTGCAGCTTTTTCTCAGGCTCTTTGATCTCTCTCACAGTCCTCTCGATCTCTCAGGCTCTGCTCCAATCCCATTCGTCTCCGATCCGCTGATGGGGAACCCAATTGTGAAGACCCTCATCTGGTTGGGGACCAGACTCTCGGGAATGCCTGGTTGCTGCTCCCAGATCCTCTTGTAGCCCAATCTGGGTCAGGAATCCACTCCTCAGAGCGGTCCTCCTCCTCCAACTGCACGATTAACTGTGCCTTGTTGAACTTCCCAATGTGTAACCCTCTCTTTGTGCACAGGATCACAATGTCCTTCTTAAGGAGATGGTGATAGGCCATCACTTCACCGTTCCCAAGTTGCTCTGGACTCACAGGCCTGCATGCTCTTAGCTCCCCCATGGTTTCCAGGAAGAACTCCTGGTGTGCCAGCCCTTCTAGTGATCACCACCTCTTTGCCAGGGTCGAGCTGCAGACTCCTCTGCCCCTGGGACTGCTCCTGCAATCCCCAGGGGAACCCTGCTACTGCAAAAATCCTTCTCTTTCCCAGGGTTGAGCTTGCTGCAGTCCTCAGGGGGACCCCGTTACTCCAACAGTCCTTCTCGCTGGTCACACGCTCCCAGAGGTTAACTGCCCCCTGAAACCGTCCCTCTCTGAGCCTTCAGCACGCCTGGTCCTCATTATCCCACCTTTGTTTTACTGCTCCCCAGTCACTTACTGCAAGCAGCGCCATTCACGGGCTGCAGTACATCCCACCGCTGCAACCAGTTGTCACGGAGTCCCTGGGCGATGCTCTGGAACTGCTCCCCACAAAGCCAGTCAAGACTTTGAGGAGCCTCCTCTCCCTCGGAGCAGACTGTCTTCAGGGCAAGAAGCTCACATGTCTTCACCTCCTGGGTCTCTCCTTGGAGCATTCAGCATCCTCTGTCCCTCCGTGTGCTTCCCACAGCGAGCCCGCCCCAGCGGGGTCCTGGGGAAGCCACAGGTTCCTGCACCCCCACTTTACAGTCAGACGTGACTCTCAGCCAGCCAGTAAAACAGAGGTTTATTAGATGACAGGAACACGGTCTAAAACAGAGCTTGTAGGTACAGCGAACTGGACCCCTCGGCCGGGTCCATTCTGGGGGGCAGTGAGCCAGTCCCCCACGTCTGCACTTCACTCCTCGTTCCCAGCCAGCTCCAGACTGAAACTCCCTCTAGCTCCTCCTCCTCTGCTCAGTTCCTTTCCCGGGCCAGGAGGTCACCTGATCTTTGTCTGCAACACCTTTAGCATCCCCTTGCAGTGGGGGGGAAGGGCCAGGCGACAGTGGGTCAGCCAGGAACTGAGGCCCCCACACAGTATTCAGAGGGAACGTTAAGAACAGCCCCACTTCGTCACAGGGGACACACCTGTTCCAACAGTCCAGATTGTACTGTGGGTAATGTCACAGACACTCATTATGACAGATCCTCTAACATGTCCCAGAAATCAAAGACTCCAGACAGAGGGCAAGTCTCCCTGGCACTGCTTCTTGCTGACAGAGAGGTTCAGAGACAGAGAGAGTCCTGGGGAAGCTGGGAACAGGAAGCATGGGCTGGTGGGGTTCAGTGGAGAAAGGGAACAGGAAGGGCAGGGATATCACTGAATGCAGGATCTCAGCAGTGCTAGATGTCAGGATAACACAAGTGCAGCCCATTGGAAAACATAATCACAACTATACATACAGAATGATGGCATCTAAATTAGCTGTTTCCACTCAAGAGACGGATCTTGGAGTCATTTTGGATAGTTCTCTGAAAACATCCACTCAAGGTGCAGAGGCAGTCAAAAAGTGAACAGAATGTTGGGACTCATTAAGAAAGGAATAGATAATATAACACTGCCTCTATACAAATCCATAAAATATCATATTACCTCTATATAAAACCATGGTACGCCCACATCTCAAATACTGCATGCAGATGTGGTCACCCCATCTCAAAGAAGATATATTGGAATTGGAAAAAGTTCAGAAAAGGGCAAAAAAAAAGATTAGGGGTATGGAACAGCTTCTCTATGAGGAGCGATTAAAAAGACTGGGACTTTTCAGCTTGGAAAAGAGAGATGAAGGGGGAGGATACGAGAGAGGTCTATAAAATCATGACTTGTGTGGAGAAAGTGAATAAGGAAGTGTTATTTACTCCTTCTCATAACACAAGGACTAGGAATCACCAAATGAAATTAATAGGCAGCAGGTTTAAAACAAACAAAAGGAAGTATTTCTTCACACAATGCACAGTCAACCTGTGGAACTCTTTGCCAGAAGATATTGTGAAGGCCAAGATTATAACAGGGTTCAAAAAAAGAACATGATAGATTCATGGAGGATAGGTCCATCAATGGCCATTAGCCAAGATGAGCAGGGATGATGTCTGTAGCCTCTGCTTGCTAGAAGCTGGGAATGCATGACAGGTGATGGATCACTTGATGATTACCTGTTGTGTTCATTCCCTCTGGGGTACCTGGCATTGGCCACTGTCAGACGACAGTATACTGGGCTGGCTGGACCTTTGGTCTGACCCGGTATGGCTGTTGTTATGTACTAGGGAATCTAGTGAGTCCAGTGTAATGGAAGGGAGTTGGAAAATCCCTGCATATGGAGAACACTGGAACATTAGAAGCTATAATTCAGGAACAACAGACTCTAATTAGTCTGGAAAAGCAGAAAGTGCGAAATAAGAATTGGGGTCATGTGACTCAGGAATGAGGGCCTCAAAAATCCAAGGAGCATGCAGAGAAGAGAGACTGTGGCTATTACACATGGTGATGGAGGAGCAAGACTCTCTAGGTATCAAGAAGTTTCACTACCAACCTAGGCCATTTTCACATGCTGGCGTGCAATCCAGAGCAGTACTTGTGTCATCTGTAATCCTGGGTGCGATTCAATCTTCTGCTGTCTGGATACTCCCAGCCAGCATTCAAAGACGCACCGAGTCTCTGTGTGATAAGTAACCCTGGACCAGCAGCTCTCACTCCTGCAGCCTGCTTGTTACACCCCAAGCACATTCTGGTTTGGTTAGAGAAGGCTCAGTGTTTGAGAGAAGGCCAGGGGTAGGAACCTTCTATTCATTATGCTGGACCTAACCCCCAGTTTTACTTGAGTAAAGAGGAGATATTTGACACTGTGCGATACTGCTCCTGTGCTCTGTACCCAAAGTGTTCTGAAGCAGGGGAGGGTCTCTGGTAGTGTGTGTGTCACTGACATATTGGAGTGATGCTGCAACAGGACAGAGTAGAAGTGGCATTGTGGGGCTGGTGTGAACCTTCACTCTTCATTTCCCCTTCCAATAACAGAGGGGACAGGAAACCTTACCCAGCGAGGTCACATTCTCATAGTTCTCCTGCATGACATTCCTATGGAGGGCTCTCTGAGTGGGGTCCAGCAGAGCCCACTCTTCCCTGGTGAAATACACAGCCACCTCCTCGAAGGTCACCGGCCCCTGAAAGAGCAAGAGTCCAACACTCAGTACCTGCTGCCCCACTCACACTCCCAATGAAATGGAAGCTCTGGTGGATCGCAGTCAACACAGTCCCACCCCCAGCCCATTCAGAGCATCCTGGAAACAGCAGGTTAAGGGGACGAAGAGAGAGCCCCTTGTTTCTCCCAGCAGATCCATCACACATCTACTAGCCACCGACTGATACAAGAGATGGAGCCCCTAGCAGGGTCCAGGGAGAGCTGCCTGGTAGGAAGCCCAACATGCTCCTCATTCTGAGGAGCTGGATATGAAGGGAGGGGCAGCTCCCCTAAACCTCACTGCCAGGTGTCCCTTTCATATCTCAGAGCAGCTGCTGGTTAGTCGGATCAGGCTCCAGCACTGGAGTCTGGTTAGTTTTCCTAATCTCATATAGGTGGACAGACGTTTTGCAGCATGAGCTTTCGTGGGTAACCCTGAAGAAGTGCATCTGAAGAAGTGGGTATTCACCCACGAAAGCTCATGCTGCAAAACGTCTGTTAGTCTATAAGGTGCCACAGGACTCTTTGCTGCTTCTACGGAACCAGACTAACATGGCTACCCCTCTGATACTCATATAGGTGGGTTATTTTCTCTTTCACAAATTAGGGCATTTCCACCTCCCAACCTCCTGGATCTGTTCCTAGAATCTAGGCCGCTTATTAAAGAATTCCCAGCAGGTTTACCACACCCTGGCCTCCTCCTTTCCCCACCCTGTGAATTTCCTGCTCCAGTTCAACCTCCAAACCAGACTGTGAAAACCTTCCCATCTCCGGTGTATTTGCTGTCCCTGTCCTCCAGCAGGAACCCACCAACCACTCCCACCAATAATCCCTACCTGAGCTGGCTCCACTGCAGCCATTTCTCTCCCCTGTGCCATGGGAGGATCTGATTAAATGGAATGAAACGTGGACATCATTCTGCAGCCTGGGAGGGTGAGAAGGGTAATTGTGAGGGTTTCACAACAGGCTTTAGTTAATTTCATATCATAATTCCCCCAGGCCCTTTCCCTGCAGACAGACATCCTACATTCTGCCATGCTGAGAAAATGCTTGATCTCTTTATTACAGTGTAGACCTGACCACTCCTGCCAGGCTAAGCCCACAGAGACATTTTTAACCTCCCTTCTCCCTTTCCCCCACCCCGTAACAAAGTCTCTGAACACAAGGCTAGAAAAGAGCAGAAGCCAAGGAGTCACCGTGAGGGATTCCCTTGGACACTGACCCCACGACAGCAGGAGGAATATGTTGTCAGGAACTGGCTTTTCCTCTGGCTGCTCCTTTTCTTGTTCACCTGGGCCGGGCAAGGCAGAGAAGCAGCTTTAATTAAGGTCACTTCCCAGCACAAAACTCCCACTAGTGGAGCAGCAGCTGCCAAGCCTGGTCTCCCAGATCACAATGGAGGCTGCAGCATCTGACCCAGGAAGCTGAACCCCAATATCCTGAGCAGAGGGACAGAGTGTTTGAGTGGCCTTCCCTCCTTTAGCTCTCTGGGGAGAGCAGCTAATGAGAGCCCCTCCTCACAGGGAGAATTGCTGATCTCATTTGCCCCACTGTACAGCTGGTCACTCCTCCTTTTTCCATACAGTGACTCTGGATTAACAATGGTCTCAATGAAACCAGATTCCAGAAAGAATGAGTCCAGAATGCTGTGGAAAAGATCATAGTGTGGCAGTGCTAACCCACTTCCCACCTCCCTCAACCCCAGATCTAGGACAAGGACTCGAGGCACAAATTTTCCCTATGGAACTGGACGTTCCTGCAGTTTTCAAGAGAGGAGAAAAGCAAAATCTGTGATTTCACCTCACAGTGTTTGATAAGTGGAAAGAAAGTTATCACAGTGACTGGGCCTGGCCGGGGAATGTTAGGCAGTGCTTAAAGCCAGGATTCTGGCATAAGTTAATTAGAGAGGAGAGAGGTTAGCAGCAGCCCCCAGAGCCCCCAATCCCCCCAGCCAGGGTCTCACCAGATATTCCCTGGGACCCAGCCCCCAGAGTCCCTAGCCAGGGACCTCAGATACCCCTCAGAGCCCCACTGGCCAGAGAACCCCCACCAGACCATCACTGCCAGCCTGGGAAACCCAAAGGGTTCCCCCCACTAAGAGCCACCAGCAGCCAGAGATCCCCTGAAAGGGACCCCAACTGGGAACTCAGTCCCTCACTGCCTGCCTAGGACCCCCGACTGCCCTCCAGCAGGATCTGCCCTGCCCTTTGCCTGGCACCCCCTCCTTCCCCCCTGCAGGATCCCCTGATGCTTTACAGCAGGACCCCTCACACTGCTTGCTTGGCATCCCCTTGCCTAGCGCCGGGGATTCTCCCCCACACACTGTGCACTGGGCATGGCAGCGATCCCAGGAGTCTGCGGGGGAAGCCCAGACAGAGCCCCTGGCACAGCACCAGGCTCCCTCTAACCCCCTGTTCCACCTCCCCAAGAGATGCCCACCCCGGCTGTTCTGCAGCCACCAGGCCCCCAGCGATACCCACCTCCAGGACCCACAGCCTCAGGGCTGGGCACATCACAACCACCCCCTGAAACCCCAAACCTCCAGAACCCACCAACCTAACTAGGGTACCCCCTGCCCAGCCACCCAGAGGCCTCCCCCTACCACAATCCCCCTTCAGCTCCAGCTGCAATCTCCCCTCACAGCCACCCCTTGCCCTCAGCAACAGTGTTACCTCACAGTGTCTGATAAGTGAATAGAAAGTTTATCGCCACCCCCAGGTGGCCAGTCACACAGGCAGAGGGAGCCCTTGGGGATGCTTCTTTAACAGGAGAAGGGGAGGCATGGAGGGGCATAGGTAAGAAATTTCCATGCCTTGTCACTAGCAAGTAATGGATCCACCCCAGAGGTGGCTAAATCTTGGCACTGTGGGAAGCAGCCCCGCATGGAGACCATTTGTCATGGGGTTTGGGATACTTCTCAACCCATGCTGCATTCAGAGTGACCTTCTCAGCCCCTGCCAGCTGGAGAAAAGAAAAGGGTCCAGCCAACTCTCCTGTTACCAGCTGGGAACCACTGATCCCCCAAACAGGGGCAGGGCTCTGACTTTGATGGGTATTAAAGATGTGGCTGGTCTCTTTCTTCAGCAAACATTTTAACAGAGATAAAAGAGGGAAACAAATCATTCTCAAAGGAGAGGGGAAAGATAATCACTGAGCAATTTAACCCCCTGCAACATCCAGGATGGAAAACAACTCAGTACAACAGGTTAGGGGGGAGGGATAGCTCAGTGGTTTGAGCATTGGCCTGCTAAACCTAGGGTTGTGAGCTCAATCCTTGAGGAGACCACTTAGGGATCTGGGGCAAAAATTGGTCCTGCTAGTAAAGGCAGGGGGCTGGACTTGATGACCTTTCTAGGTCCCTTCCAGTTCTAGGAGATTGGTATATCTCCAATTATTACCTTTTAGGTTCCCCCAAGAAAGGCAAAGTTGTTGGGATTTAGAAATATGGGGAACAGCCCAAAACTCAAGAGGATTTTTAACTAACATTTGATAATGACATAGAAAGAGGCAAGACCTGAGCTTTCAGATCAAAGTTCTGAAATGGAAGAGAAACAATGGAAATCTGAGAGATTTTGGATCCATTTTTGCAAATTATAGAGAGGAAAGTGGAAAATCGAGGGGATTTTCTATCAGTTGTTGATACGAGGTAAAATCTGAGTGTTTCACATCAATATTTGATAAAATGAATAGAGAGGAAATGGGCAACATTTGCAAACATTTTATATCCATATTCAAGAACCTGAGAAAAGGTGTAAATCTGAGATTTTCTTAATATTTTATAATTAGAGAGATAGGGGAAAATCTCAGGGCAAATTCAATTAGAAACAGACAACTATGGAGAAGTGGGGCAAATGTTTAGGGTATTTTATATGAATCTTTGAGATTTACAGAGAAAAAGTGTCACAAACTATGTATTTGATAAGATGAGAGAAAACCACCAAGATCTGAGGGAAGAGAGTCACTTTCCTACCCAGCCCTAGCACCATCCCCCACTCCAACCCCGGGGTCTCTCACTCACCAGGGGGCTCCGGCCCAGGGGCTGGCCCTAGCTGGAGAAAGCCCCCACCAGGCATAGTATATTAAACTACTCTGCCTAGGACTGTGCTACTGGTAGCAGCCTGGAGCTGGGCAGTCTTCATGGGGGACACTTGCTCCTCCCTTCCCATGCCCTGTTGTCCGCAGAGAGTGCCCCCAGCCCAGCCCAGAGGTGTCCCTGTCTCAAGGCTCCCCCAGCCTCTGCCCATTCACCCTCTGCCCAGCTCAGAAATCACTCGGGGGAACCATTTCCCACCCGCACAAGGACAAATCCCTGCAGGTAGAAATGGGGGAAACCCCCCAAACCTGAGACCTGAACTGGCCATTGGCGAAGGGGAGAGAAAATGGGGCACAATCGCGGGGGGGGGGACAGGGAACTTCTCAGGGGTTGGGGGAGGGGGGTCACCCTGGGCGCTGCTCGTGGCTCTCTAGGGAGAAAGGGGGCAGGACGGGGGAGGAGGGGGGTCCCCACGGGAGGGGGCAGCGGTAAATCCGAGGGGATCTCAGCCCCCCCCTTTCTCTCCCCGCTCCTCGGGGGTCACCTGCCCCCCCCGGCCATGTCCGGGCTGCACTGACATTTCCCGCCCGCCCCAGCCCCGCCCGGCCCCACGCAGGGACCCCAGTGGGGCCGGGCCCCTCCCCCCGGCACCCCCCGCGGGGCCCCAGGGCAGAGCCTGGCCGGGCCGGGGGGCGCTGGGCTCCTGCGGGGGCAGCAGCTCCGAGCCCCCCGCGGGCGCTGCCCCCCCCCAGGGAGCAGATCCCGGCGCTGCGAGATGCCGGGTCCCCCCCGGGCACTGGGGCAGAGTCACCGCCCGGCCCCGCCCCCGGGGCTCGCTCCGGGGCCTGGAGGCTGCAGCTCCGCAGCGGGGCGGGCGGAGCCCGGGGCAGCCCCAGGGCGGCTCCAGCGGGGCCGGGGCCGGGGGGGGGTTAATGAAGGGCTCTCCCGCCGCGATCTGCGCATGCCCAGGGCACCAACCCTTCTCCGGCCCGGGAGAGGCTCCAACGGCCCCACGCGAGCCAGGCAGAGCCGCAGCGCCCAACGCTCCTTTGCAGCCCGGATCCGTCTCCTCTGCCGACGTCACTTCCGCTTCCGGGAGAGTCAGGAACTACATCTCCCAGCCTGCCCCGGGGGCGCTTCCGCCCTCCCCTCACCACCCCACCCCACTCCAGGTAAGTGCGGGCCCCGAGGTCAGCCTGATTCCCTCTCCCCGCCTCTCTTCCCCTTTTCCCGCAGAGAGTCCCCCCCCGCCCCGGTCCCGCGCCCCTCCCCCAGCCTGCGCCTCTCACACCCGTGCCCCCGGAGCAGCGGCCCCGACTAGAGCTCCCGGAGCCTTCTCGCTTCTCGGGGGCAGGGCCGGGCTGGGCCGGGCCGTTGCGCTGCGGGGGGAGCCGGGGGCGGGGCTGCGCGCGGGGCGGGGGGAGCCTCAGGGGTCTCTGGCCCGGCTGGTGAGTGTCCCCGTCGCACCGGAGAGCGAGACACTGAACCCCCGGGGGTGGGCGCCGCGCGCCCGCAACCCCCAGCGCCGGGCCCCGCCCGCGCCCGGCCCAGAGCCCCCCCTTCCCCCTGGTGCCCCGGTCCCCGCCCGCGCCCGGCCCAGAACCGCCGCCACCCCGCCCCCGTGCCCCGGTCCCTGCCCGCGCCCGGCGCGCCGAGCTCCCCCCTTCTCCCCCCCCCTTCTCCCTGCCCGCGCCCGGCGTGCCGAGCTCCCCCCTTCTCCCCCCCCCTTCCCTGCCCGCGCCCGGTGCGCCGAGCTCCCCCCTTCTTCCCCCCCCTTCCCTGCCCGCGCCCGGCGTGCCGAGCTCCCCCCTTCTCCCCCCCCCTTCCCTGCCCGCGCCCGGCGTGCCGAGCTCCCCCCTTCTCCCCCCCCTTCTCCCTGCCCGCGCCCGGCGTGCCGAGCTCCCCCCTTCTCCCCCCCCGGTCCCTGCCCGCGCCCGGCGTGCCGAGCTCCCCCCTTCCCCCCCCCCCTTCCCTGCCCGCGCCCGGCGCGCCGAGCTCCCCCCTTCTCCCCCCTCCCAGTCCCTGCCCGCGCCCGGCGCGCCGAGCTCCCCGCTTCTCCCCCCCCCCCGGTCCCTGCCCGCGCCCGGCGCGCCGAGCTCCCCCCCCCACCCCCCCCCCGCGTCCCTGCCCGCGCCCGGCGCGCCGAGCTCCCCCCTTCTCCCCCCCCCCTTCTCCCTGCCCGCGCCCGGCGTGCCGAGCTCCCCCCTTCTCCCCCCCCCTTCTCCCTGCCCGCGCCCGGCGCGCCGAGCTCCCCGCTTCTCCCCCCCGGTCCCTGCCCGCGCCGATCTCCGCGCTTCTCTCCCCCGGTCCCTGCCCGCGCCGAGCTCCCCGCTTCTCCCCCCCCCGGTCCCTGCCCGCGCCCGGCGCGCCGAGCTCCCCGCTTCTCCCCCCCCCCCGGTCCCTGCCCGCGCGCCGAGCTCCCCCCTTCTCCCCCCCCGTCCCTGCCCGCGCCCGGTGTGCCGAGCTCCCCGCTTCCCCCCCACCCAGTGCCCTGGTCCCTGCCCGCGCGCCGATCCCCTCATGGTGCCCTGGTCCCTGCCTGGCGCCCCGAGCCCCCTGTGTGCCAGTCACTGGCTGGGGGTTCAGTGTGTACTGACCTCGCTGGTGCTTTTTCTGTGGCCTGTGGTAAAACTAGGGCCACATCTGGAATAGTTGATGGACCCCCTGGAAGACCCCTGGTCACCCCCAGGTGTAGGTGTCCCCCTGGTTGAGAACCACTGATGTGGGGAACCCAGGCCCACCTGCTGTCCCAGCCTCCCACTGCCTAGACAAACCACTGTTGCTACCCACCAAGATCAAACAATCCTTGAATTGGTGGAAGGACCCAGCAAATGTCTGATGCAGTGTGAGACCAATTTAGAAAGTCTCTGAGGGCAACTTTCTAAATTGGTCTTTCATAGGAGTCTATTTCAGCTCTGTCAGGTTCAGGGTATGGCTACACTTGCGAGTTGCAGCGCTGGTGGAGGCTTTCCAGCGCTGCAATTAGTAACTGTCCACACCTGCAGGGCACTTCCAGCGCTGCAACTCCCTGGCTGCAGCGCTGGCCATACACCTCACTCAGCATGGGGAATAAGGATTGCAGCGCTGGTCATCAAGTGTGGCCACACACCAGCGCTGTTATTGGCCTCCAGGGTATAAGGGTGTATCCCAGAATGCTTTTAACTAAATTACTCCCTTTGTTTTGTTATGCAGCCTGTCTTTGTTTTGTTGTGAACCTCTACTGGAGCTGCTCTACTGGAGCTGCTTATCAGCTCCTGTTTGCTGTGATCAATCTGTGAACAATCAAATGAGATCCTCCTCCCTGTGTGATTCACAGGGGTTGAGTGTTTGCATTTTGCTTGACCAGCAGCGAGAAAAGGAGTCATTCACAGGGGTTGAGTGTTTGCTTTGCTTGAGAGAAACAGGGGGAGGGGGCAGAGGGGGGAAAGAGAGTATGTTGGATGCAGGCTGTTTGCAGTTAACAGTAAGGGGGTGGGAAAATTTTCTGATTTTGCACAGTGTCAGTTCCAAAAATCCACTTTCTCTTCCCCCCCCTTTCACACTGCCCCACACCCCCCTCTTTTGAAAAGCATGTTGCTGCCACTTGAATGCTGGGATAGCTGCCCATAATTCATCACTCCCAACAGCGCTGCAAATGTGGCCACACTGCAGCGCTGGTAGCTGTGAGTGTGGCCACACACCAGCGCTGGCCCTGCACAGCTGGATGATCAGCGCTGCAGATTTGTAAGTGTAGCCATACCCTGAGTGAGCGCTCCTCCCACAACACAGATCCTCAGTCACTTGATGCTTAACCCTTCACCCTGGGCTGCTGGTTCGGCTTTGGTCCCCTCCATTAGCCTCAAGTCACTGGGTCTCCACTTCCTACCATGGCCCCATGAAGTCTCCTCTCAGGTGTAAAAGCAGCATCGGGTCCATGAAGGGTCCTGTTGATGGAGCAATGATTGACACTTTCTCTAGTCTCCTTTTCAGATTTTGCCCCATTTTCTCTCTAATTCTCCAATGTTCATTTAACAGTCGCAGGTTTGGGATATTTTCACACCTGTTTGACCTGTGGCAATTTTTTTTTTCTTTCTTTGGGAAATTGTCCTGAATCATTCCCCAAATGAGAAGGGGCTTAATGGGTGCAGCTTGCAGAGCCCTGAGACACAGCTGCCTCTGGGGTGGGATGCGCTGGCCATTCTCTGCCAGCAACAAGGCAAGGAAGGGGACAGAAGGAAAAAGTCCCCACTGGAGACTGTCCCGCCCAAGGTTACACAGTCCTGGCTACTGCTGCCCCCAACTGCCCAATGCGGCTCCCCCCAGCTGTCAATCACCTACCCACCTCTGCTGCTGCCTCCTCCCCACTGCCAGGCAGTTTTCCTGCTCCCCACTCCCCTCACGTACCCTCTTAAAGCACCTCCCCACAGGGCTCCCTGCTGCCTATGTGAAGGGGGGCGGGGGGGATTATTACTCTCCGTTTATGGAACTTCCATATACAATCCCATCAAACTGTCCAATTACTGTCACTTACTTAGTATAAAATCTCTTCAGATCTGGGTGGTTTTCTCTCATCATCAAATATTTCTTTTTAGACTTTCTTCCCCAATTCTCAAAGATAGATATACAATATCCTGTGTGCAGTGCTGTAGTCGCCATGGTGGTCCCAGGATATTCAAGGCTGCCCCCTTGATTTATATACAAATGTTTGGTGTTATTCTCCATCCCATTCCTTATGAATCTGAACACGTTCGCTTTTTTGCTGGCAGCTGTGCATTGAGTGGAGTTTTTCATTGATCTATCTACAGCAACATGCAAATCTCTTTCTTGTGTAGTGGATAATATGTTCTGCTGATGCCGCAGGTGTAATGCATGTTCAGTAGGGGTTTCTCCCCTCTTCTTTATTTGTATTTCCTCTCTCTATTAATATTGGGGTGTCCTCCTATAGGTTAGTGTATTAATGATCTCATGATCTTGGGGTCAAATGTGTCAATTCGTTGCCATGGCACTCCTGTGGTCAGACATCTGCGGATGTTCTATTGAAATGCCGGTGTTAGCTCATGTTCTTCTGGTTGGCTGGTGTCTTTATGGACAAAATTCTCCCTTAGAGACACTGTTTCCTGTTCTCCAAACCTTAGGGTATGGCTACACTTGAGAGTTGCAGCACTGGGAGTTACAGCGCTGGTCGTACAGCTGTGTAGGGAAAGCGCTGGTGTGTGGCCACACTCACAGCTACCAGTGCTGCAGTGTGGCCACATTTGCAGCCTTTGCAGCGCTGTTGGGAGTGATGCATTATGGGCAGCTATCCCAGCATTCAAGTGGCAGCAATGTGCTTTTCAAAAGAGGGGGGTGGGGTGGAGTGTGACAGGGACCTGGGAGGGAGAGAGAGTGGATTTTTGGAGCCGACACTGTGTATCAGCTCCCTGCCTTGCAAAATCAGAAAATTTTCCCGACCCCTTACTCTTAACTGCAAACAGCCTGCAGACCAGATAAGCAGCTGCTCCAACGGACTCCCTTTCTCCCCCCTGCCCCCGCTTTCTATCCTCAAGCAAACACTCCTCCCCCTGCCTGCCTCATTCACAGCAAGGTAGTGGGTTCTCTCATTTGATTGTTCACAGTCAGTTACAGATTGATCACAGCAAACAGGAGCTGTGTTTGTTTTTTAGATAAGCAGCTCCCGGAGCCCCGAGTTCACAACAAAACAAAGAGAGGCAGCAGAACAAAACAAAGGGAGTAATTTAGTTAAAAGCATTCTGGGATATCTTCTAATACCCTGGAGGCCAATAACAGCGCTGGTGTGTGGCCATGCTTGACGAGCAGCACTGCATCACCAGCACTGCACTCGTTATACCCCAAGCAGACCCAGGTGTACAGCCAGCGCTGCAGCCAGGGAGTTGCAGCGCTGGATGTGCCTTGCAGGTGTGGACAGTTACTAATTGCAGCGCTGGAAAGCCTCCACCAGCGCTGCAACTCTCAAATGTAGCCATACCCTTAGTTAGGGGTGACTGTGTCAGAGTTCATAGGCCTCAAGTCTTACGCTAACTGTTCAAGCCAGTATCGTACAGGATACAGGCCTGTAGGTTCCTTCCATTACTGCTGCATAAAATAAATGCTAAAGCTGGATCTGTGGGCTACATTTGATAATTAATTTACCTCCCGGTGTACAAGTAGCTGCAGTTTTTCTCTCCAATGTGCATTTAGAAAGACAAGGTAGGTGAGATAATATCTTTTATTGGAACCACTTCAGGTGATATGAGAGACAAATCTCTGAGCTACACACAGATCTCTTCTTCAGGAGAATATCCTAAAACTTTGCCCTCCTTTCTCTCTAGTTATCTATTTCTAATTTAATATTCCCTGAGATTTTTTTCCATCTCTCACTAATAATAAAATATTAACATAACACATCCTCAGATTTTGACCTTTTCTCATTTTTTGAATATATTTAGAAAAGTTTTGCAGAGGTTTCCCGTTTTCTCTCAATTTGTCAAATAACAATATGAAATTCACTCTCATTTTCCCACTTTCCTTTCTAGTTTGTGAAAATTGACGAAAAATTCTCCAGATTTCTCCCCTTTTCTCTTTAATGACTTAACATGGATATCAGCTGTCAGTTTTTGTCTTTTTCCATGTAATTATCAAATGTCTTAAAAAGCATCTTGTGTTTGAAGACGTTCCCATGTTTAGTTGCAGCAAGTTCTCCTGTTTTGGAGGGAATTTTTTGCCTTAGTCATTCTCCATCCTGGTGGTTGCAGGGAGTTCAATGTTCAACTTTCTCCTCTCATTTGAGACTCATTTCTTTCCCCCTTTATCTTCATTAAAATGTTTGCTGATGAAAGTGACTCGCCCCATATTTAATACACATCAAAGCCAGAGGCCTCCCCCTGTTTGGGGGGAACGGTGTCTCCCAGCTGCTCACAGGACTGTTGCCTGGACCCTTTTCCTTTCCTCAGGGGGCACAGGATGAGGGCTCAGTCTGTGCCTGGCTCCTTGCTGCCCAGGCTGTCCCCAGAGTGGCTGCGAATCTTCCTGCTACTGTATTAGCCCCTCACTTGCCCCTCACCGTGTTCACCAGCAGTATCCCAAACCCCCATGATGAATGGTCTCCATGAGGGGTTGCTTCTCCTAGTGCTGAGATATAGTCGTGTCTGGAGTGGGTCCCTATTGGCCATTATCTGCCAGTCACCAGGCATGAACATTTCTTAAAAAAATTGTCTCCTCCATGCCATCCATTCTCCTGTTAAAGAAGCATCACCCAGGGCTCCCTCAACCTGTGTGAATGGCTGGCAGGGGCTGCTGATAACTTTCTATCCATTTATCGATTACTGATATGAAATCATGACAGGCTTTGCTTCTTTCCCCGTTTTCAGAACTGCTGGAACTCCAGGTTTTGGAGGGAAACTGTTGCTGTGAATCCTTCTCCCCCTTCTTAATCAAGAGACACTTCAAGGAAGAACATGAAGTGACTCCAGATTAACATGGGGGCAAATAAAATCAGGATATGCCCCTCTGGGGAGGGGGTTTCAGTTGTTGCTAAATGGGGGGAAGCCCTCAGTCTCTGTCTGACTGTGTCTCTCTCTCTTCTCAGGATATTGGGGTTGAGCTTCCTGGATCAGACGCTGCTGCCTGCATTGTGATCTGGGAGCCCAGACTGAGCAGCTGCTGCTCCCCCGGTGGGGTCTGGGCTCGGGAGTGACTTGGGGCGAAGCTTCCTCTGTGCCCAGGCAAGGTGAGGACTTTCCCCAGCTGTAACTAGCTCCATGGGCCAGCCCGAGGCTCTGCCCACACCAACATCTGAGCCAGATACTCCAGGTGATTGATAGAGACCTCAGGGAACGTGCTGGGGATGGGCATGAAAGTGACTCTGCACAAATAGCCCCTCCTCACCCCACAGCTCTCCTCCCCTTAGCAATTGCAGGAGCTGATCCAGCCATAGGAGAGCGAACACCCAGGAATGGCTGGCTGTCCGCCAGAGGCGGAGGTCCAGGAGATGGGAAACACAAGGAGAAAAGGGAGAGAGAGATTGATAGGGGCAGTGGGAGAAATAATTGGGGGGAGAGATTCCCTGATCTCTAACCTACCCCCCCACACTTACTGCAGCATCCGGGGCACATTCCCTTTCCAGTGAACAAGGTGAGGTGCAGGGAGAGGAAAAGCCGATTCCTGATTCTCCCTGTGCCCCCGGCTGTGGGAGTGTGCTGGCCTGGGGACAATGTCAGGGGAAATCCCCCAAATCACTCCTTTCGTTCTGCTCTTGTCTCATATTTGGTTCCCAGACTTTGTTATTGGGAGGGTTTCAAAATGTCTCCGTTGTTTAGTGCCAGTGTGGTGGGCCGGGTCAGTGGTGTAATAAAATGATCAAACGTTTCCTCAGAATGGAATCAGAGAACTGTAGGGCTTGAATGAACCGTGAGAGGTCACCTAGTCCAGCCCCCCAACACTGAGGTGTTTGCCCAACCTGTCCTTAAAAACCTCCAATGATGATGAATCCACAGCCTCCCTTGGTAACCTATTCCAGTACTGAACTAACCTTCGTTACAACTGAGTCACATGGCTGGCTCAGATTCAGTTTGTGATCCACTGTAACCCCCAGATCCTTTTGAGTAGTACTGCCCCCACCTTTTCTCAGGTTTATGAACATGGATATAAAATGTTTGCAAATGTTGCCCATTTCCTCTTTATTCGTTTATCAAATATTGATGTTAAAGACACACAGATGTTACCTCATATCAACAACTGATACAAAATCCCTCCGATTTTCCACTTTCCTCCCTATAATTTGCAAAATGGATCCAAAATCCCTCCAATTTGCATCATTTCTCTTTCATTTCTGAACACTGATCTCAAAACTCAGGGTTTGCCTCTTTCTATGTCATTATCAAATGTCAATTTAAAAATCCTGTCGGGTTTTGGGCTGTTCCCTATATTTCTAAATCCCAGCAACTTCTTCCTTCCTTGGAGGGAACCTGTTGCCCTGAGTCGTTCTCCATCCTGGAGGTCGCAGGGGGTTAAATTGCCCAGTGATCATCTTTCCCCTCTCCTTTGAGAATCATTTGTTCCCTCCTTTACCTCTGTTACAATGTTTGCTGATGGAAGAGACCAGCCACATATTTAATACCTATCAAAGCCAGAGGCCTCCCCCTGTTTGGGGATCAGTGGTTCCCAGCTGGTAATGGGAGAGTTGGCTGGACCCTTTTCTTTTCTCCAGCTGGCACGGGATGAGGAGGTTGCTCTGAGTGCAGTGTGAGTTGAGAAGTATCCCAAGCCCCATGGCAAATGGCCTCGGTGAGGGGTTGCTTCCCGCAGTGCTAAGATGCAGCCACCTCTGGGGTGGCTCCATGGTGGCCATTATTTGCTAGTGACAGGCCATGGACATTTCTTACCTATTTTGGACCTCCAGGCCTTCCATTCTCCTGTTCAAAAAGCATCCCCCAGGGCTCCCTCTGCCTGTGTGACTGGCCAGCAGGAGTGGTGATAACTTTATATACACTTATCACACACTGTGAGGTAACACTGTTGCTGGGGGACATGTGTGTCTGTTTGGGGAGATTGCAGCTGCAGCTGAAGGGGCATTGTGGTGGGGGAGGCCTCTGGGTGGCTGGGCAGGGGGTACCCCAGTTAGGTTGGTGGGTTCTGGAGGTTTGAGGTTTCAGGGGGTGGTTCTGATGTGCCCAGCACTAAGGCTGTGGATCCAGGAGGTGGGTATTGCTGGGGGCCTCTTGATTGCAGAACAATGGGGGTGGGCATCTCTTAGGGGTGGGGCAGGGGTTAGAGGGAGCCTGGTGCTGTGCCAGGGGCTCTGTCTGGGCTTCCCCCACTGGCTCCTGGGATCGTTGCCATGCCCAGTGCACAGAGTTGTGGGGGAGGGGATCCCTAGCAGATCAGGGATGCCAAGCAGACAGGGTGAGGGGTCCCGCTGTAAAGCATCAGGGGGTCTCAGGCAAACAGCAGGGCAGATCCTGCTGAAGGGCAGGCAGTGGGGGAATCCCAGGCAGGCAGTGAGGGACTGAGTTCCCGGTGCGGGGGGTCCCTTGGTGGGGTCTCTGGCTGCTGGGGGCTCTTGGTGGAGGGAACCCTTTGGGATCCCCATGCTGGCAGTGAAGGTCTTGTGGGGGTTCCCTGGCTGGTGGGGCTTTGAGGAGCATCTGGGGTCCCTGACAGGGACTCTGGGGGCTTGGTCCCAGGGAATATCTAGTGGGACCGTGGCTGGGTGATACTGGGGGGTGTCTGGGGGACCCTGGGTGTGGGCTGTGGGGGCTGCTACTAACCATGCTCCTTTTCCCTGATCAGCTTGTGACAGAATCCTGGCTCCAAGCACTGCCCGTCATTCCTTGGCCACGCCCAGTCACCAGGATAACTTCCTATCCACTTACCAAACACAGATTTTGCTTTTCTCCTCTCTTGAAAACTGAAGGAACTTTTGGTTCCATTGAGAAACTTTGTGCCCCGAGTCCTTGTCCTAGATCTGGAGGGTGAGGGAGGTGGGAAGGGAGTCAGCACTGCCACACAATGGTCTCTTCCACAGCATTCTGGAATCATTTTTTCTGAAATCTGGTTTCACTGAGACCATTGTTAATCCAGAGTCACTGTATGGAAAGACAAGGAGTGACTCCAGATGAACAGTGGTGCAAATGAGATCAGCAATTCTCCCTGTGAGGAGGGGCTCTCATTAGCTGCTCTCCCCAGAGAGCTAAAGGAGGGAAGCTGCTCAAACGCTCTGTCCCTCTCTGCTCAGGATACTGTGGTTCAGCTTCCTGGGTCAGATGCTGCAGCCTCCATTGTGATCTGGGAGACCAGGCTTAGCAGCTGCTGCTCCCCCAGCAGGGTTCTGTGCTGGGAAGTGACGTTAATTAAAGCTGCTTCTCTGCCCGGCCCAGATGATTACTTTCTCCAGCTGGTCCTAGCCCCATAGGCCCTGTTAATACTAAATTCTGAGCCAGAGACTCCAGGTAACTAAAAGAAACCAAGGGAAAATGCTGGGGTCTGACATTAAAATGACTCTACACAAACACCCCCCCCTTCATTTCTCCTCCCATTAGCAATTGCAGGAGCAAATCCAGCCATGGGGGAGCAAACAACTCAGGAATGGGACTTTCCTACCAGATGGGCAGGGCGAGGGGACAGGGAAAAGGAGAAAGAGAGACTGAAAGGGGCCGTGGGAGAGAGGAGTTTTGAGAGAGATTTCCAGATCTCACATCTGTCTGGGCAGATTAATTACTGCACCCTGGGTAGAATCACTTTCCTGTGGACAAGATGAGGATCAGACAGAGGAAAACCTAGTTCCTGACCCATATCCCTCCTGCTGGGGTGTGGCTGCCATGGGGTCAGAGGGAATCGTCGAAAGTGACTCCTTTCATTTTCCTTTTTTCTAGCATTTTGTTCAAAGACTTTGTTAGGGGGAGGGAGAAGGGAGGTTAAAAATGTGTCTGTGGGCTTAGCCTGGCAGGAGGGGCCAGGTCTGCAGTGTAATAAAGAGATTGAGCATTTTCTCAGCATGGCAGAATCTAGGATGTCTGTCTATCTGCAGGGAAAGTAGGGTGACCAGATGTCCCAATTTTATAGGGACAGTCCTGATATTTGCAGTTTTTTCTTATATAGGCTCCTATTACCCCCCACTCTCTGTCCTGGTTTTTCACACTTGCTGTCTGGTTACCCTAGGGCCCGGGGAAGCGTGATGTGAAATTAACTAAAGCCTGTTCTGAAACCTCCAGAACTGTCCTTCTCACCTAGACAGGCTGCAGAATGACATCCATGTTTCACTCCAGCTCATCCCATCCTCCCATGGGACAGGAGAGAGAAATGGCTGCAGTGGAGCCAGTTCATATAGGGATTATCGGGGGGTTGCTGGTGGGTTTCTGCAGTGGGGGAGGGACAGCGAATACACCGGAGATGGGAAGGTTTGCACAGTCTGGTTTGCAGGTTGGAGAAGGGCAGGAAATGCACAGGGTGGGGAAAGGGAGGAGGACAGGGTGTGGCAATTGTTTAATTGCTGGGAATTGTTTAATAAGCAGCCTAGATTCTAGGACCAGACCTATGAGGTTCGTAGGTGGAAATGCTCTAATTTGTTGAACAGAAAATAATCCACCTACATGGAGCTAGCAAAACTGATCAGACTCCCACTGCTGGAGCCTGACCCGACTAACCAGCAGCTGCTGTGAGATATGAAAGGGGCACCCATGAGTCAGGTTTAGGGGAGATTCCCCTCCCTTCATATGTAGCTCCTCACAATGAGGAGGGTGTTGGGCTTCCTACCAGGGAGCTCTCCCTGGATCCTGCTAGGGGCTCCATCTCCTGTATCAGTGTGTGATGGATCTGCTGGGAGAGACAAGGGGCTCTCTCTTTGTCTCCTCATCTTGTTGTTTCCAGGATACTCTGAGTGGGGTGGGGGTGGGACTCTGTTGACTGTGAGCCACCTAGAGCTTTCATATGATTGGCTCCTCTCCCCCACAAATAGTGGGGCTGTGAACGGGGCAGCAGGTACTGAGTGTTGGACTCTTGCTCTTTCAGGGGCCGGTGAAGTTCGAGGAGGTGGCTGTGTATTTCACCAGGGAAGAGTGGGCTCTGCTGGACCCCATTCAGAGAGCTCTCTAGAGAGACATCATGCAGGAGAACTATGAGAATGTGACCTTGCTGGGTAAGGGTTCCTGTCCCCTCGGTTCTTGGAAGGGGAAATGAAGAGATAAGGTTCACACGAGCCCCACAATGCCTCCTCTACTCTGTCCTGTTTCAGCATCACCGCAATATGCCAGTGACACACACACTACCAGGGACCCTCCCCTGCTGCAGAACACTTTGGGAACAGAGCACAGGAGCAGTATCGCACAGTGTCAAATAGCTCCTGTTTGCTCAAGTAAAATGGGCTTACGTCCAGCATAATCAACAGAAGCTTCCAGCCCCGGCCTTCTCTCAAACCCTGAGCCTTCTCCACCCAAACCAGAATGTGATTGGGGTGTAACGAGCAGGCTGCAGGAGTGAGAGCTGCTGGTCCAGGGTTACTTATCACACAGACACTCGGTGCGTCCTTGAATGCTGGCTGGGAGTATCCAGACAGGGGAGCGCCAGCATCAGAATTTAGAATTTCACCCAGGATTACAGATGACACAACTCCTCACTGAGCTGGGTTGCACCCCAGCATGTGAAAATGGCCTAGGTTGGTAGTGAAACTTCCTGACACATTGAGAGTCTTGCTCCCCCATCACCGTGTGTAATAGCCACAATCTCTCTTCTCTGCAGGCGCCTTGGATTTTTGTGTCCCTCATTCCTGAAGTCACATGACCTGATTCTTATTTTCCTCAGTCTGCTTTTCCGGAATAATTAGAGTCTCTTGCTTCTGAATTATAGCTTCTAATTTCCCAGTGTTCTTCACACCCAGGGATTTCCATACCCCTAATGATTTATTTGCCCTTTTCTGAACCTCTTCCAATTCCAATATATCTTTTGTGAGATGGGGCGAGCACATCTGCACGCAGTATTCAAGATGTGCTCGCACCACAGATTTATATAAAGGCAATATGATATTTTCTGTCTTATTATCTATCCCTTTTTTAATTATTCCCAGCATTCTGGGTTTTTTTTTGACTGCCTCTGCACCTTGAGTGGATGTTTTCAGAGAACTATCCACAGTGACTCCAAGATCCCCCTCTTGAGTAGAAACAGATAATTTAGACCCCATCATTTGATATGTATAGTTGGGATTATGTTTTCCAGTGGGCTGCATTATGTGCTATCCTGACATCTAGTACTGCTGAGATCCTGCATTCAGTGATATCCCTGCCCTTCCTGTTCCCTTTCTCCACTGAACCCCACCAGCCCATGCTTCCTGTTCCCAGCTTCCCCAGGACTCTGTCAAGTATCAGAGGGGTAGCCGTGTTAGTCTGGATCTGTAAAAGCAGCAAAGAATCCTGTGGTACCTTATAGACTAATAGACGTTTTGCAGCATGAGCTTTCGTGGGTGAATACCCACTTCATCGGATGCAAGTAGTGGAAATTTACTCTCTCATTGTCTCTGGACCTCTCTGTCAGCAAGAAGCAAGTGCCAGGGAGACTTGCCCTCTGTCTGGAGTCTTCGATATCTGAGACATGGATTTACTTCCTCTGTGTTTTAGGACACTCATTGAAATTGAGTGTCTGTGACATTAACAGTCCAGATTGTACTGTGGTTAAACAGCTGTTTCCTCTCAGTTCCCCAAGCTGGGGTGTCTTTAACACTGCTTTACTGTGAGAACAGCCACTCCTGGGCAGTTAACACACAGTCTCCAGCATGTATCATAGAATCATAGAATCTCAGGGTTGGAAGGGACCTCAGGAGGTCATCTAGTCCAACCCCCTGCTCAAAGCAGGACCAAACCCAACTAAATCATCCCAGCCAGGGCTTTGTCAAGCCTGACCTTAAAAACCTCTAAGGAAGGAGATTCCACTACCTCCCTAGGTAACCCATTCCAGTTCTTCACCACCCTACTAGTGAAAAAGTTTTTCCTAATGTCTAACCTAAACCTCCCCCTCTGCAACTTGAGACCATTACTCCTTGTTCTGTCATCTTCTACCACTGAGAACAATCTAGATCCATTCTCTTTGGAACCCCCTTTCAGGTAGTTGAAAGCAGCTATCAAATCCCCCCTCATTCTTCTCTTCTGCAGACTAAACAATCCCAGTTCCCTCAGCCTCTCCTCATAAGTCATGTGCTCCAGCCTCCTAATCATTTTTGTTGCCCTCCACTGGACTCTCTCCAATTTATCCACATCCTTCTTGTAGTGTGGGGCCCAAAACTGGACACAGTACTCCAAATGAGGCCTCACCAGTGCTGAGTAGAGGAGAATGATCACATCCCTCGATCTGCTGGAAATGCCCCTACTTATACAACCCAAAATGCCATTAGCCTTCTTGGCAACAAGGGCACACTGCTGACTCATATTCAGCTTTTCGTCCACCGTAACCCCTAGGTCCTTTTCTGCAGAACTGCTGCCCAGCCATTCGGTCCCTAGTCTGTAACAGTGCATGGGATTCTTCCGTCCTAAGTGCAGGACTCTGCACTTGTCCTTGTTGAACCTCATCATATTTCTTTTGGCCCAATCCTCTAATTTGTCTAGGTCCCTCTGTATCCTAGCCCTACCCTCCAGCGTATCAACCACTCCTCCCAATTTAGTGTCATCTGCAAACTTGCTAAGGGTGCAGTCCACACCATCCTCCAGATCGTTAATGAAGATATTGAATAAAACCGGCCCCAACACCGACCCTTGGGGCACTCCACTTGATACCGGCTGCCAACTAGACATGGAACCATTGATCACTACCCATTGAGCCCGACCATCTAGCCAGTTTTCTATCCACCTTACTGTCCATTCATCCAGCCCAGATTTCTTTAACTTGCCAGCAAGAATACTGTGGGAGACTGTATCAAAAGCTTTGCTAAAGTCCAGAAATAGCACATCCACTGCTTTCCCTTCATCCACAGAGCCGGTTATCTCATCATAGAAGGCAATTAGGTTAGTCAGGCATGACTTGCCCTTGGTGAATCCATGCTGACTGTTCCTGATCACTTTCCCCTCCTTTAAGTGGTTCAGGATTGATTCCTTGAGGACCTGTTCCATGATTTTTCCAGGGACTGAGGTGAGACTGACTGGCCTGTAGTTCCCTGGATCTTCCTTCTTCCCTTTTTTAAAGATGGGCACTACATTAGCTTTTTTCCAGTCGTCCGGGACCTCCCCCGATCGCCATGATTTTTCAAAGATAATGGGCAATGGCTCTGCAATCTCATCGGCCAACTCCTTTAGCACCCTCGGATGCAGCGCATCCGGCCCCATGGACTTGTGCTCATCCAGCTTTCCTAAATAGTCCCGAACTACTACTTTCTCCACAGAGAGCTGGTCACCTCCTCCCCATACCGTGCTGCAGAGTGCAGCTGTCTGGGAGCTGACCTTGTCTGTGAAGACAGAGGCAAAAAAAGCATTGAGTACACTAGCTTTCTCCACATCCTCTGTCACTAGGTTCCCTCCCTCATTCAGCAAGGGGCCCACACTTTCCTTGACTTTCTTCCTGTTGCTAACATACCTAAAGAAACCCTTCTTGTTACTCCTAACATCTCCGGCTAGCTGCAACTCCAAGTGTGACTTGGCCTTCCTAATTTCACTCCTGCATGCCTGAGCAATACTTTTATACTCCTCCCTGGTTATTTGTCCAACCTTCCACTTTTTGTAAGCTGTTTTTTTGTGTTTAAGACAAGAAAAGATTTCACTGTTAAGCCAAGCTGGTCGCCTGCCATATTTACTTTTCTTCCTACACATCGGGATGGCTTGTTCCTGCAACCTCAATAAGGTTTCTTTAAAATACAGCCAGCTTTCCTCGACTCCTTTCCCCGTCATGTTATTCTCCCAGGGGACCTTGCCCATCAGTTCCCTGAGGGAGTCAAAGTCTGTTTTTCTGAAGTCCAGGGTCTCTGTTCTACTGCTTTCCTTTTTTCCTTGTGTCAGGATCCTGAACTCGACCATCTCATGGTCACTGCCTCCCAGGTTCCCATCCACTATTGCTTCCTCTACTATTTCTTCCCTCTTTGTGAGCAGCAGGTCAAGAAGAGCTTTTCCCCTAGTTGGTTCCTCCAGCACTTGCACCAGGAAATTGTCCCCTACACTTTCCAGAAACTTCCTGGATTGCCTGTACACTGCTGTATTGCTCTCCCAGCAGATATCAGGGTGATTAAAGTCACCCATGAGAACCAGGGCCTGTGATCTAGCAACTTCTGTTAGTTGCTGGAAGAAAGCCTCGTTCACCTCATCCCCCTGGTCTGGTGGTCTGTAGCAGACTCCCACCATGACATTACCCTTGTTGTTCATACTTCTAAATTTAATCCAGAGACTCTCAGGTTTTTCTGCAGTTTCATACTGGAGCTCTGAGCAGTCATACTGCTCTCTTACATACAATGCAACTCCCCCACCTTTTCTGCCCTGCCTGTCCTTGCTGAACAGTTTATATCCATCCATGACAGTACTCCAATCATATGAGTTATCCCACCAAGTCTCTGTAACTCACTCCCAGCTACACAGCACTGAGTGCTGCTAGTCAGCGACTCACGAATTACAGTACACCACAGGAGAGCCCCAGAAAATTCTCTGCTCCCAGACTTTCCCCCAGAAATGTGCCTTTTGCACTGTCCAGCACACTACTGAACAACGCAAGCTCATATGAAGTCTGTCATTTCGTCAGTGGAAAATGACATGCACCAGCTTGTTATCCCAAACGGAGTTTCCAACACACTTTAATCCAAACACACTGGTTAGATAAACAATAAACCAAGATTGTTAACTACCGGAAAAAAAAAAGATTTTAAATGACTACAGGTAATGAAGCATAAAAGTTCAGAATTGGTTATAAAAGATAACAAGATAAAACAAAAACTAACATCTAAGTTAACAAGCTAAAACGGATTGAAAGCAAATGTTTCTCTGACCATATTCTGAGACAGGCTGACTTTCCTTTCAGCCAGGACTCTGCCTAACCCGCCCTTGCTGCCCAAGTTCAGCTCTTTGGAAGTTGTCATGAGCAGAGGGAAAGGGGAGAGAGAGAGTCTCAAGCATTTTCCTTACCTCTTTTTATAATTCAATCCTTTGTACTAGAAACCACTTCAGTTCTCAGCTGAGTCATGGTGACAGGCTGTCTGTTGGAGATATGAGCTTCAAGTGGTCTCTGTGATGGAATGTAAATGTCTTCTTCACACCATCCCCCTCCAGAGAATGGCTGTTTGACCAGCTGTTTGCCTTGATGTCTCTGAGGAACTGGTCTGTGGCTGTTCCCCAGAACTGTAACTTTTTCAGTAATATCATACAGTAAAATCTCATAAGTTTACATAAGTGTTGATACACATTTTAACAGGAGGATAATATTCAGTAATTATGTGTTTTCAAATGATACCTCACAAGCCATACTGTGTACAAAATTGATCATAATTTTCTAGAAGAGTGAACATAGGGGTACAGACTGACACAGTGTCTGTGTGTGTTCCCAGCAGATATGTGGGTATTTCAATCCCTCAAAAGCAGTGTGTTTGGCATCTTCAGTGACCTGGGGAGCTGGCCCTGGGAATTCACTGGTTTACTGGGAATTGTGAGACACTTTATATTATTATTATTATTTTATTATTAATACCAATATGAAAAAATTGCAATGAATCGTGCTAGATATGCCATGTAATGTGTCAGTGAAAATGTTATGATTTTCCAGGTATGATAATTTTGTTTCTATGTACAATACCTTTGTATTGTGAGTTATAGATATGTAGGGTATATCTGTATTTCCAGACTTGTGCAGTGTTTCTGGGTGACACCCCCAGACATATTGGCATCAGCACTGCCTAGCTCATTTGATGGCCCGTCCAGGGTCATCAGCTGTACAGCGAACCCATGGAAAGGACTAAGGGGATACACCTATTGAGTCAGCAAGACATGCAGGGCTATGCCTGTGTAATGAGACCTCCAAGGCTTTTACATGCCACGTGCTGTGAAGCTTGTGTTTGGGACACAGGAAGTACAAGCTACATGGCAAAATGAATATAAAGGGCACCTGCATCATCTCCATTTTGTCTTCAGTCCCTCTTCCTCCCTCTGGAGCAACTTTTCTACAAACTGAAGCCTTGACCAAAGGACTGAATGACCTATACAAACTGTGGATGTGGTCCAGATGGACTTTCAAGCCAGCAACTCACCAGTACTGCTAAGAACCTGATATATAGATTTCGGAATGTATCTGACTGCTTTCCCATTTAACAACTCCTTTCTTTCTTTTCTTTTATAATAAACCTTTAGTTTAGATGCTAATGGATTGGCTGGCAGCATGGCCAAACCTATACTGACCTGGTAACATGGCTGACCCTTTGGGGTCAGAAGAACATTTTGTTTATGTGAGCAGAGTTTTAAAATAAGTTTTTAAATAACCTCTCACTGTACTGGACCTAGATGCTGACTGGGAGTCAGAGAACTGGAATGCAATAAAGGGGGTTGTGTGATTTCTTTTTTCAGCTTCTCGATTACCCATGCGGGGAATCAGAAGCACAGTTTTAGGAGCGTCTGCTCTCCCTTTTTCAGCCTGCCCTAACCTTGGCATTTTCAGTGAGAACTGCCCCTGGCACAGCAGGTCACACTAAGCACTGAAGTTAAATTAATAGAATCTTTTTTATGACAAAGTCTTATGAAATCAATTGAACTCCATTGTTTTCTTTCATCTGGGCAGGGTTTCCAGTTTCCATACCTGATGTGATCTCCCAGGTGGAACAAGGGGAAGAGCCATGGGTCCCAGTCCTCCAGGGTTCAGAGGAAAGAGAGATCCTGAGAGCTCCCTGCACAGGTGAGGAAACGTTAAACCAACTCAGAATCTGTAAGTGCCTGAAGGAAACATCTGGGATGCCCTACAAAGCTCTTGGGGAGGTCTCTCGGTTCATTATTTTTCCTAGCAGGGATCGTATCCTCAGGGTAACTATAGCTCATGGCTTTCTGTAGATCCTAGCAGACAGCAGGCAGTAGCTGCCTCCCTTCCCCATGCGAATTTGAATGGGGTGTGAAGACCAAATTGATCCCCTCCTCTCTCCTACTTGTGTTATGTTTATAAGAAGCACAAGGGATCTTTTTCAGTGGAAAAGGCAATACACCGCATTTATTGAAGATACAACAATTAGCATATGCAGTCAATCGCACCCCACACATACACTGTCCTGCCAGTCGATGTTATAGTTACCCGTCCAGAGTATGGATCAATCTTGTGGCCAGCTAGGTTGATCACATGTAGGAAGAGCCAGGTTGTGTCGGACACGATATGATGCTCTGGGGAATTCTTGGCAGGACAAACCCAAAGTTTCATGGCAAGGCACCCTGTTTATATAGTGATTTTCCTTCTTTAGGACCAATGAGTTTTGCACCGTCATGCTTTAATTAATTGTTGTTTGACGAGTGCTTGTTTTCTTAAATTGTCCTTCTCATCCTTTATCTCTTTCTTTCATCAAGTTCCTCAGGGAGTTACCCATGGTCGTTTTGATTACAGCTGTCTAGTCCCCCCTGATAGGTGCCTGTCTCATCTTTAGAGTCGTCAATCTGCCCTCCTCTGACATTTCAATAGGGGCGTGTTGCAGCCTCCTGGTGCCCTTACGTCTGTCTCCAGTTCCTCCCTCGTACATCTGGTTCAGTGATGGCCTTCACACTTATCTCTTAACACGTACATTCCTCATTCACACACACAACAGATTTAATTTATGCACAACATTTTCAACAGGAATATCAAATTGCAATGCAAAAGAAAACAATCATGGCATTCTTTTACTTATTTTAAAATGCTAAACCTACAACAAATTGGTGACCCTCAAAGGTCTGTTACTGCCTTGATATCAGTCCAGACACAGATTCTGGCTGCTGTATCTCTGCCCATTGGCCCATAAGGCCATTCCTTTCTGCTATTCAAAAAGGGTGACTTGGCAGGATATGATCAGATCATACACCAATATATTTAATACATGCTACATTCTTATTCTTTATCCTTCATTCTAAATTATATAAAATACAAACACAAAATTCTACTAGTACATTTAGGGGAAGTGTTTGGGGGATTTCAGTTCCCGATTTTTATTTGACCTCTCTCCAGCACTTGTTTTGGTTTGGTCTCCCTGTTTGAGGTTTCTGTCTCTATCACAGCAGGTGATGCAATGGTATGTGAGAAAGAGGAGCAGAATTCTCAGCAGGAAAATGTTGAGCAAGTGGATAAACACAGAGCATTATCGCAAAGATCGAAAAGGAATGTGTCCAGGAGTCACGAGCAGGGAAAATCCTGTGAGATTCGGCACAGACCAGAAAGAGAGCAGGGAAACCAGCCAGTGGAGAAAGTGGGTAAATTAATTCCATGTGAAGGAACTCAGAAGGACCTGAAGGAAAGCACAACACAGCAGGAAATCCTCAGGGGAAAGAGAAAAAATACATGCACTGAGAGTGGGAAAAACTTACGTCACTACTCAGCCCTTATAAAGCATCAGAGAATCCACACAGGTAAGAAACCTTGTGAATGCAGTGAGTGTGGGAAAACCTTCAATCGCATCTCAAACCTTATTACTCATCAGAGAATCCACACAGGGGACAGGCCCTATAAATGCAGTGAGTGTGGGAAAACCTTCAATCACAGTTCTCACCTAATTACCCATCAAAGAATCCACACAGGGGAGAGACCCTATGAATGCAGTGAGTGCGGGAAAACCTTCAATCACAGTTCACACCTTCTTAGGCATCAGAGAATCCACACAGGAGAGAGACCTTATGAATGCAGTGAGTGTGGGAAAAGCTTCACTTGCACTTCAGATCTTTTTCAACATCAGAGAATCCACACAGGAGAGAGGCCCTATGAATGCAGTGAGTGTGGGAAAAGCTTCACTACCAGCTCAGCCCTTTCTGAACATCAGAGAATCCACACAGGCGAAAGACCCTATAAATGCAGTGAGTGTGCGGAAAGCTTCCCTAGGAGTTCAGCCCTTTCTGAGCATCAGAAAATCCACACCGGTGTGAGACCCTATGAATGCACTGAGTGTGGGAAAACCTTCAATCGCATCTCAGTCCTTAGTAGGCATCAGAGAATCCACACAGGGGAGAGGCCTTATGAATGCAGTGAGTGTGGGAAAAACTTCACTCACAGATCAGCCCTTTCTGAACATCAGAATATCCACACCGGTGTGAGACCCTATGAATGCACTGAATGTCAGAAAACCTTCAATCGCAGCTCGAACCTTATTAGGCATCAGACAGTCCACACAGGAGAGAGGCCCTATAAATGCAGTGAATGTGGGAAAAGTTTCACTTGCACTTCAGACCTTTTTCAACATCAGAGAATCCACACAGGGGAGAGGCCCTATGAATGCAGTGAGTGCGGGAAAACCTTCTCTTGGCACTCAGCCCATGTTAGGCATCAGAGAATCTGCAAGGGAGATCAACACTATAAAAACCTCTAGGGCTATCCGTACTTTATGTTAATACTTTTCCTGATTCCCACATAGTAACTTTTAAAGCTGTTTGAACTGTTTGCAGCACCGTTATCCCTCAGCTTGTCTGGATGAGTGGCCCATTTTTGGCTTTCCCCCTGTTTTGAAGTTGACCCATTTGTCCTTTCTATCAACTCCATTGTCCCTTGTGTAATTCAAGTGTGCCCTTCCTATCCGGAACCAGGGAGCATCATATTACTTCTTTACCTCTTCCTACTTCGAAAGATTAAAAAGTGTGAAAAGAGAAGTATCTTTCCTCATGATGCAGACATTCCCACATAGGAGACCCCTTCCACCTACACACATGGCAGAAGATCCTGAGATATATGAACTTACAGAAGTATTTGGGACCTACGTTGGGACAAACCACAATTTGAGCCAAGGTTCAGTTGTTGGCAATGGGCATTAAAAGAAAACTAACAGATATAAGAATTTGTGATCTTTGAATATGTTCTTGTTACCAATGAAAGTTATAGGTGAAGTTATTGGTTAAAGAGTAAGAGACTAATTGTGTGATAATCTCAATTATTTTGGAAAACTGAAAGTTCTCTTACAGCAAATGATGGCTAATCTTGAAAAGTTAATTTGATTTAATTTACCCCCTGTAATTTAAGGTGTTCTGGTAGAAAACCTAACTCCAATGGTTGGGGTGGAAGAATGTGTGTGAGAATGAGTGTATAAGAGAATATTGGCCCAGTATCAACTTTAATTTTTTGTATTTCAAATAAAACTTACTTTGCTTAGCTTTAAAGTTAATTTCTATTAAAAGGAAATTACTCGAGGAGTCAAGTTGTATCAGATTTTACCCACTTAGCCTGTAAGGGTCACTGACTTCCCCACTTCTCTAATTTGCAAAGGAAAGGCATGAGATCTGTCATAGGATGTGTCCAGCAGGTAGGAAAGTTGCAATCATCAACCATCAGTATCAAGGAAAAGGCTGATTACTCTGTTTCCTTTCATGTCAAAGGCTGGTCTACACTGAAAAGCTATGTTGACATAGCCACATCTCTCAGGAGTGTGAAAAATCCACGCCACTGAGAGTAGTAGTTAATGTGACCTGAGCCCCAGTCTAGACAGTGTTAGGTTGTCAGAAGAATACTTCCAGTGTTTGAAGGGTAGACACACCCTTAGACAGATTGATCCCCTATGGGAATCAAGTCATGACATCAATTCCAATTTTGACCCATCTACCTGTATGTGAGAAAGCTGCTAGTATGGAGGGCTGAGCCAGCTGTCGGATCACCTGGTTCCTCAACTATAGCTACAGCTCTTAGTGCCCATCAATCCAAAGACAGGAAGAAATGGAGAGTTCCAACCATTGTCATTTTAGTGTAGTTGGAGAAAAACATAGTTCTCACTCTCTGGTTGGGTGCAGCAAAGTCAGATACTTTATTTCTCAAGCAATTTCATAGAAGGAGAGAGTGCGCTAGGACACAGGGTTTCCCCTCCTAGGCAGGTCTCTCTACAGGTAAACAATTACAGCAGCATTTATACCTTTTGTTACATACAATAATAAGCAACAGCTGCATTTTGTTTATACATAGGTCCTCTTGATATCTTATTTTTCTCAGTTCTATTTAGACACTAGTCTACATTCCTCATTATCAACACAAGGTCGCAACAACAACTCACACAGTTCTTTCCCATTCGCCTCACACAAATCTACAAATTCTCGTGTTATTAGGGTTACAGCTAGCCTGACTCTTGCTAACAAGAGACTGTCATGCATTGAAATCCCCTTCAAATCCCTATCAGTTCTTGCTCTACTTCCACATCTCCCCCCTTTTGTACTTCTAGTACAACAAATATTCTCAAATCTCTATTTGCATTAATTCGTGGATTTCAGATTCTACATCAGATGTTTCAACCTTAGGGGTTTTAATTGGATGTAATGACAATGCATGATTAGCCTGGACATGAAAGGTATTACTATTATCACGTCCTTTACAACAACAACAACATAATCCTAAACTAAATAACAACAATACAAGCAGTAACATTCTCACAGTAGTATGATGGGGTTGTTGTACAGTTTTAGTCATAAAGCACAATACATCATACTTAGTACATAAAGCAGACACTCTATAAGCTGTATGAAGGCATTCTTTTCAACTTCATATATATTTTGAAGCATGTGACTTTGTCCTTGTACTTCAGAGATTCTTTGAACCTCTGGTAATAATGAAAGCAAATCTTGAAACTGATCAGGTACTAAACTAGTCCAATTAAAGGGTATCTGGAACTTAAGGGCTACTTGTAAAATGCTATCTGCAGGCCAGTAAATAATATGATTGCCTGCAGCAGTAGTGAGATTAAAACGTATGTCTCGCAACATGGTGGTTTTAACATACACACAACTATCATCATTAGCTTGAAAAAGTAGGTGTCCTGTCAGGGTAGTTCCTTGTCCCCTACCCTCCCAGCAAACGTTATCATGAACAGTGACAACTTCCCCTGGTTTCACTTTACGTATACACTGAAGCTGGGGGGGGTTCTAATGGCCAAAATGTCCATTGATTCCCTAACCCCATCCAAATGTCGAGTGTTATTCCAGGAGCGCTAACAGCAAATCGGCTAGACATACCAGGTGGTCTAATCTCCCAGCAGCTACATCAAACCCCTGTGTAGCTAACAGGAATGAACACAAACACTCCCTTGTATCTGAAGAGATATTTAGTTTTACCCTTGGTAAACTACAAGACTAAAGGGAAAGATGGTGGTGCCAAATATAAAGAGTGAAACACAAAACACCTGGCAATTTGCTGACCAGGCCTATCTCAGCAAGCAAGGCTTTCTGTTTACCCAGCTTTCTCTTAGCTGATCACTATTTGCTAGGCCTCTGGTCCTTTGACCATATTCTGGAAAAGAGCTGGCACAATCCATAGACCAGGTTGTTATATAAAATGCACATGGATTTTAACCCTTCACATGCAGTAATGGCAAAGTTCTTGGTTCAGGCTTGTAGCAGTGATGGAATAAACTGCAGGTTCAAATCAAGTCTCCGGAGTACATCCACAGCTGGTATGGGTCATTCAGTCCTTTGTCTAGAGCGTCAGTTTGTAGCAAAGTCCCTCCAGAGGTATGAAGCAGGACTGAAGACAAGATGGAGACGAGGCATCAGCCTTTTATAGTCTCTTGCCATGTGGTCTTCGCTTTCTTTGTCCCAAGGACACTCTATCCAGCACGTGGCACAGAAAAACCTTAGAGTTCTGTCCATAGGCAGGTCCCTGCACACCTTGCTGAGTCACAAGGCATATCTGCCTTCGCTCAATGGGTCGATTGTATAGCTGATGGTCCTTAGTGGGCCATCAAGCAGGCTAGGCAGAACTGACACCAACTTGTCTGGGGTGTTCCCCGGAAGGAGAGCACAAGTTTGAAATACGGGCAGCATAGAGCCAATATTCATAATGTCAACTACAAAAATGATACACATCTAGAGATAGCATCATTATAATCAGCCAATCAGAACCTCTCCATAGACCCCTTATACGACAACCTTTCGACAATATTGGCTGCAAATATAGAACAGTGGTCGCAACGGTGATCTGTACAGTTACAGATTATGTCAATAACGTCACAGGAGGTGACACAGCATCAGTGAGACTGATATTGGAATAGCCTCCGGTTTTGGTGTCCTCATTTGAAAAAGATGATGTGAAATTGGAGCTGGGGCAGCAAAGAGCCACCAAATGTTCTGAGGGCTGCAGAAAAATGCCTTCTAGTGAGCTATTGAAAGAGCTCAACCTGATTAGCTTATCAAAAGAAGATTGAAAGGTGACTTCACTGAAGTGTTGAAGTGCCTTAATGGAGAGAAAAGATTGGGTATTAAAGGGCCCTTGAATCGAGCAGAGAAAGGCCCAAGAAGACCCAATGTCTGGAAGATGAAAATAGACAAATTCATTTTACAAATAAGGCACAAATAGTCAACAGCTAGGATGTTTCACCACAGGAAAAAGCTACCAAGGAAAGTGGTGGATTCTCCATCTCTTGATGTCATTTAATGAAGACTAGATGCCTTTCTGGAATGTGTTTGCCCCAAAAGTAGCTATTGTGTCATACAGGAGACCTGTGATATGCAGGGGGTCAGATTAGATGCTCTAATGGTCTCTTCTGGCCATAAAGTCGACTAATTTCTGAAAAACTGAGTGTAGCATTGGGAGCAGCGTCTGATGTTTTCCTGTCTAGCCGGCTTGCTGCCTAGAATGAACGCTCCTTGAGTGGGGTGATCCCCAGGGAGTAGCTCAAACCTGCAAAGTGCCTGGCCAGGGGCAGGACATTGGCGCAGCAAGGGAGGGGTGTGGCAGTGACATCACAAAGGCCTTTTGCAGGACCTCAGACTATTGGTCAAAAGTGGTGGGGAGGTGGTGACCTCACAGAGAGATGCTGACATCAGCCAGGCAGGACAGGGGCGAGGGGCCAGGGAAACCTCAGAGACCCCTGTGGCTTTGCTTCAGCAAGTCTCCTTCTCCAGGTCTCTCTTTGAGGACTGAGAGAGTATTCGGGTTCACGGATGTGAGTGCCAGGAGGAACCTCTTTCGAGTTTTCTCCTTCCCTTGTAGTGATTTTACTAGAAAACAGCCGTCCCTGTTTAGAAGGTAAGAGCCTCCTCGAGGGAAGGGGTGTCATGGGGGCGTCACAGTTCGGACACCAGTGTCCCCCCGCCCCTCCCACTGTAAGGAAGTTCCCGCCACCCTGCTCTGTGTTCGCAGTGCCGGAGAGCAGCATTCCACGGCAGTGATTTGCTCCTGGCTGCCGGAGCAGAGCAGCAGGCTCAGGTGTCAGAATCCGGGAGCTATGAAAGGGGAGGGGCCCATGGCTCTGTAGCAGGAATGCAGGGCAGGCAAGTTCACAGAGGGCATTGTGGGATACTGGCGGAGGCCAGTTATGGTGATATAATGAACGGCAGCGTCTGCACTGACACTCTCACTTTAAGTTTGCTGCAAAAGGCTCTAGGCCTCTCGTCGAGGTGGTTTTATTTTGTCACCAAAACAGGGCAGTTTTGTCGCCAGACGTGGCATTGCAGTGTGTACACCAGCCACAAGCTGCCGACCGAGGGAGCATAGTGTGTTTTTCATACACCCGAGCAATATATTTCTGCTGAAATAACTTTGTAGTGCAGACCTGGCCAAAGATTCACTCACACACACAGCTTGCAAGGAAAACCTCACCTGCTCCTCTGCTTTGCAGAATCCAAACACAAGCAAAGCTTGTCAGGCCCTGGTGGGGTTGGTGGGGAGTCAGCTGTGGGCAGACATGATGTCCTAGCCCCAGGCAGGCACCATGGCTTAACTGGCTAAAGCACCTGTTTAGTAAACAGGAGATCCTGGGTTCAACTCCCAGTGGTGCCTTGTTGAATGGCTTTTGGGGCACCTGGTATTGGCTACTATAAGAAAACAAGATAAAGAGCTAGATGGGCCTTTGGTCTACCCCAGTATGGCTGTTTTTATGTTTTAAATTACACTCACAGGCACTGATAATAGAGTTACTGAAAGTTTGGGAGTTAAGAGCTGATAGGTCAGTGTTCCAGTCCCCTCACAGATGATCCCCTCCCTCTGGGACAGGGACAGAGGCAGGTCTGCGCTCTCACATCAATGGCTCATTGTGGCTTCCAGAATCTGTGGGCATCTCATTTAGCTTACAAGGAAGGTTGAGTCCTGCTTTGTGCACCGTGTCTGAGCATGAAAATCATAAATCAGCCTTTGAAATAACAAATGCAGCAGGACGTGTTATTGTCCCTGCCCCAAAGCAGACCAACCAATGGAGAACTGCCATTGAGTCCAGGGTAATACTCCACTGCCATTCTTCCTTTTTTGCTTGCTAAATTCCCTCCCAACCTTGTGGGATCCCAGAGCCTGGCATTGAGCCTGAGCCAAGATGTCTACACTGCAAACTTACCATCCCACAGCCCAAGCCCCAGGAGCCTGAGCTGGACTGGGACAGCCGTTGGTGTTTCATTGCAGTGTGGACATAGCCTAACATTATGTCTACACTGCCATTAACGCACTCAAGTCACTATTCTCAAACTCTGGGTCACCTGATTCAGGCTTGTGGTGCAGGGTTATAAAATTACAGTGTAGATGCTTGGGCTTGAGCCCAGCCTCTGAGAAACCATGTCCCCCCATTCCCAGTGCCCCTTAGTCCCAACCCACAGCCTCTCCTATGCAGGTCATGGGATGGGATTCCCTGTGGTGGGGCGATAGATGGAATGCATAGCTCTATCTTGGGACCGTAGCACCTTGGCAGCCAATACATAAACCGCAAGGGGTATTTTTCAATGGTGCTGCAAGCACTGGTGGATCACAAGGGATGTTTCACCGACATCAATGTGGGATGGCCGGGAAAGATGCATGACACTCGCATCTTCAGGAACTCTGGTCTGTTTGAACAGCTGCAGAAAGGGACTTATTTCCCAGACCAGAAAAAAACAGTTGGGGATGTTGAAATGCCTATAGTTATCCTTGGGGACCCAGCCTACCCCTTAATGCCATGGCTCATGAAGCCATACACAGGCGCCCTGGACAGTAGTAAGGAGCAGTTCAACTATAAGCTGAGCAAGTGCAGACTGGTGGTAGAATGTACATTTGGCTGTTTAAAAGTGCGCTGGCACGGTTTACTGACTCAGACCTCAGCGAAACCAATATTCTCATTGTTATTGCTGCTTGCTGTGTGCTCCACAATATCTGTGAGAGTAAGGGGGAGACGTTTATGGTGGGGTGAGAGGTTGAGGCAAATTGCCTGGTGGCCGATTACGTACAGCCAGACACTAGGGTGATTAGAAGAGCACAGCAGGGCATGCTGCGCATCAGAGAAGCTTTGAAAACCAGTTTAATGACTGGCCAGGCTACAGTGTGACAGTTCTGTTTGTCTCTCCTTGATGAAAACCTGCCCCCTTAGTTCACGCTACTTCCCTGTAAGCCAACAGCCCTCCCCCCTTCGATCACCACTTGCAGAGTCAATAAAGTCATTATTGTTTCAAAAGCATGCATTCTTTATTAATTCATCACACAAATAGGGGGATAACTGCCAAGGTAGCCTGGGAGGGGTGGGAGAGAAGGGAAGGACAAGGCCACACTGCACTTCAAAACCAGCCTTCTGTTGCTTGGGCAGTCCTCTGGGGTGGAGTGATTGGGTGCCCGGAGCCCCCTCAGGTTCTTGGGCGTCTGGGTGAGGAGGCTATGGAACTTGGGGAGGAGAGGGGGTGGTTACACAGGGACTGCAGGAACAGTCTGTGCTCCTGCTGCCTTTCCTGCAACTCCACCAGATGCCGGAGCATATCAGTTTGATCCCCTAGTAGCCTAAGCATTGCATCCTGCCTCTTGATTGCAGTGCCGCCACCTTTCATCTCACTCGTTCCTCCTGTCCTCGCATTCATGTTCTGCTTTCCTGGACTCTGACATTGTTTGCCTCCACACAGTCTGCTGAGCTCTTTCAATGTGGGAGGACTGCATGAGCTCAGAGAACATGTCAGCGTGAGTGCATTTTTTTTCACCTTATCTGCACTAGCCTCTGGGATGGAGATGATAGGGGAAGCATTGAAACATTTGCAGCTGCGGGAGGAAAAAAAGGGAGAGACACTTTTTAAAGAACAATGGGTGGACTCTTCCAAGGCGAACCAAGGTGTTAACATTACCTAGTACATGTGCTTTCAGTACAAGGTTGCATTTTGCCTCTCATATTGCCAGCAAACACCAGGACCATACGCTGCCATGCTTTGTTATGCAATTAATCCAGACTACATGCTACTGGCCTGGCATGGTAAAGTGTCCTACCATGGAGGATGGAATAAGGCTGCCCTCCCCAGAAACCTTTTGCAAATGCTTTGGGAGTACCTCCAGGAGAGCTTCATGGAGATGTCCCTGGAGGATTTCCGCTCCATCCCCAGACACGTTAACAGACTTTTCCAGTAGCTGTTGTCGAAGAAAAACTTAGTTCTCGCTTTTTGTTTGGGTGCAGCAAAATTAAATACTTTATTATTTAATAAATAATTATATTATAATAAATGATCCTGCTGCACAGTCAATAAGTTCAGATGGCGTGAGCCCAACAGAGAGACAGACGTCCTCAGGGACAGTCCTCCTCCGATACCCCAATAGAGATTTCAAAAGGTCTCATACCTCTCATGTGGCGCCATGGGGTTCAAAGGGGAATGATCCGTAGTAGCCGTCTGTGGGTCCGTGGGCGTTGCCATCCCGGACGAGCCCCCAAATTGTCGAAGAAAAACTTAGTTCTCGCTTTTTGTTTGGGTGCAGCAAAATTAAATACTTTATTATTTAATAAATAATTATATTATAATAAATGATCCTGCTGCACAGTCAATAAGTTCAGATGGCGTGAGCCCAACAGAGAGACAGACGTCCTCAGGGACAGTCCTCCGATACCCCAATAGAGATTTCAAAAGGTCTCATACCTCTCATGTGGCGCCATGGGGTTCGAAGGGGAATGATCCATAGTAGCCGTCTGTGGGTCCGTGGGCGTTGCCATCCCGGACGAGCCCTCAAATTGTCGAAGAAAAACTTAGTTCTCGCTTTTTGTTTGGGTGCAGCAAAATTAAATACTTTATTATTTCTCCAGTAATTACCATGGAGGGAGAGAGTGCCATAGGACACAGGGTCCTGGACAGGTCTCTCAACTGGTAAACAATTACATCAAGCCTTTATACCTTTTTTACAGACAATTTCTAGCAATCATGGAGACACTAAAAAGCAACAAATACATTTTGTTTATACATAAGCTTTTCTGCTATCTCACTAGAAAAACAAGACTGCAAAACTGCATATTGCAAGGTCGTAATAACTTTCACACAATTCACTCTGTCCTACATTATCTTGCTTCCTCACGTCACCAGGGTCACAGTTAGCCTAACTCAAGATCATTAAGATTTCTTCAAAACCTTGTTAATTATTTACTGGCTTCCACACTGTACTGGCCGCGAATGCATCCTAAGTCTTCAGGGCAAATTAATCATTAAATACACTAGCTTTTAAACCATGTATTATATTTACAAAGGTACGCTCACCAGAGGTGCCTTGTCTGGCTTCATGGTCCGGGAGCCCGCTTCGGGATGGTTGGGAGGGTATTGGTTCCAGGGTGATAAACAGTTCCTGGCTGTCGGGGAGAACGGTTTCACTGCTTGCCTGCTGTGCACTCTCCTCCTCCTCCTCCCCAAAATCCTCATCCCTGTTCAATGAAGCTTCCCCCCTTGCAGGTGTCCAGACAGGGGTGGGCTAGTGGTACAGGCAGCTCATCATAGAAGTGGCATGTCTGGGGGGCGGGGGGTCTGACCCAGAACGGCAATTTGCCTCTTTGGTTTTTAGTAGGTTTGCCCAAGCTCCTTAATTTTCACGTGGCACTGCTGTGGGTCCCTGGAGTAGCCTCTGTCCATCATGCTCTTGGAGATTTTTTCAAATATTTTGGCATTTTTTCTTTTGGAACAGAGTTCCAACAGCACAGATTCATCTCCCCATACAGCGATCAGATCCAGTACCTCCCATTCGGTCCACGCTGAAGCTCTTTTGCAATTCTGGGACTGCATGACCACCTGTGCTGATCAGCTCACCATGCTGGCCAAACAGGAAATGAAATTCAAAAGTTCCTGGGCTTTTCCTGTGTACCTGACTAGTGCATCTGCGTTGAAAGTGCTGTCCAGAGTGGTCACAATGGAGCACTCTGGGATAGCTCCCAGAGGCCAACACCGTTGACTTGTGTCCATAGTACCCCAATTTTCGACCTGGTGATGTTAATTTCAGCATCAGGGAGAAGTGCAGTAATCAATTTTAAGAGCCCTGTAAGTCGATAAAAATGGCTTCGTCGTGTGGATTGGTGCAGGCTTACATCTATCTAACACTGCTAAATTTGACCTAAACTCGTAGTGTAGACTAGGGCTTAGATTCACATGCCTATTTTCAGGCTGTAATCTGGGGCACCCTGCTTTGTGGGCAGCAGGGGGGTGTTCCGGCAGCTTAGACTCAGGGCTGGAACAGGCCCCTGATTTAGGTAGTGGCCCCATGGTTTCCAACACTCAGATTCTTAAACAATCTGTCTCTCCCAAAGCCTCAGGCCCCAGGGAAGGCTGCACTGCCTCCGCTCCTTTCACACTCTCCAGAGAGGAGCAGCAGCCATGGTTTGGGTTAAGTTGTGGGGCACTAGGTGAGTGGCAGAGGCTTTGGGAGCTGAGAATTTGCCTGAGACCTCAGGGACACAGTGTGAGGTAGGATCCCAGCAGTCTCTATGAGAGTAGCAGAACAGAGTTTACTTGCGATGGGAAGTGTCTCTGGGGTGTGTATAGATGTATTGCTCTAGTTAGAAACTGTGGCTAAAAGGCAGTTCACACAGGGAGTAGGATTCAAACCTGAGCAGGAGAACCCCATGGGATTTCTAGTCCAACAGCTTAACCACTCAGCCATCATCCCATTGAATCTGCAGTGCCAAAGAAACTGGTAAATAATCACAATGCCCAGGCTTGAGGGCATCTGAAATACAGAATTCAAACAGCAAACCTGCCTCTCAAAGTACAGAGGGAATTTGGAGTGTGTTCTTTGCTTAGCCATGTGCAGTAGCACAGAGAGGGCTTTTAAATGTCTCCCCTCCCACAACTGGGGAAAGGGAAAGAATTCTTAGGTTCTAGCTTGATTTGAAGGAGGATGTCTGGACCATAGGGCCATGGACTGGGCTTTGCTAGAGAAACCAGTGACACATGGAACCGGGGTAAGAAAAATATTTCCTGGAATCAATAACTGATCCCCTGGAATATCAGCAATATTGAGTACCTGGAAATGTCTCACAAGAGGAGCTGAGCATTGGTGGTTCAGTAGCAGAAGTCTTATATACAGCAGGGGAGGTCTAGGTCTGTTTTCTGACTAAAAAAGGGCTTCATTTTATCACCTAAACCTTTCAGTAGATAAATTCAGCCCCAAACTGTGTAAGGGCTGATTGGTTGGGGTTACTTTGGCTTTGATTTGTTTTGTTCTTCTCATTTTAAATTATCTTGATCAATTTGATGGGAAAAATATTTGCATGAGGCCAAGGAAAAATTAAAAATCTGTCTGGGAGCCTCTGAGTGCCATGGCTAAGGCTAAGATTTAGTCATGGGTATTCTTAGTAAAAGCCATAGACTGGTCACAGGCAATAACCAAAAATCCACAGCCTGTGAAATGTTAATGACTTTTACTATAAATCCTCATCACCTAATCTCTGCTCCTGGGCCCCAGTGCTCGGGGGGGGGGGAGGGGGGCTGCTCCTGCCATGGGGCTGACTCCTGTGACCGCTGCTCTGATGACCCGGGCACCACTCTCCCAACGGCCCCTGGGATCACTGATCCAACCACCACCTAGACTGCTGCTGCCCAAGAGGTCCTTGGGGCACCCCCAGGACTATTGTTTTGGGGCTTCCTGGGACTGGCCCCATGATCCCTGGGGCCAGCCACACTAGCCACTGCTTGGGCACTCCCCAGAGCCAGGTGCCTGGGGCTGCCTGAACAGTGGCTGGTGCGGTTGGCCCTGGGGCAGCCCCTGAGATCACTGCTTCAGTGATCCCTGAGACTGCCCCTGGGATTACTGCTCAGGTGCTCCCTGCAGCCAGCTGCACTGGCTGCTATTCAGGTGCTTTCCAGGCCACTCCTGGGGCCGCTACTCAGGTGCTACCCAGGGCCACCTGCACTGGCTCCTGCTGAAAACATCCCTGCAAATCAAAAACAAACTCCCCTCGTCTGCCCCTTCTCCCGGCTGAATCCTCACCCCACAGAGTGCAGAACCACCCCCACGTAACTGGATCTTCCAGCAGCCACAGGAGGCTGAGGATACGCATTTGTGCACACACACACGTGATTTCATAACTATTAGGTTGACATAACTCTGTAGTGTAGACATTGCCTTAGTATGTTATTTTGTGCACTAATGTGAGCATTAAACATCCACCCACAAACAGAGTGATTTAATTCCCCAAATTCACTGTCTCCTCACTTGCCAGAAAGCTGCAAAATTCAGTTAGGTCTTGCTAGTAGAGGGGAAAATTCAGGTGACACTAATGTTTATGATGGATTAAATAATATTTAGGGTTTAATTAATATATTCAAAAATAGTGATTACTCTAAATAATAGAAAAAGGTGAAAAAAGAACTGAGACAAACCTTATCAGTAAAAAGCAACAAAGTCCTGTGGCACCTTATAGACTAACAGACGTATTGGAGCATGAGCTTTCGTGGGTGAATACCCACTTCGTATTCACCCACAAAAGCTTATGCTCCAAAAATGTCTATTAGTCTATAAGGTGCTATAGGACTTTGTTGCTTTTTACTGATAAGGTTTGTCTCAGTTCTTTTTTCACCTTTTTCTATTATTTAGAGTAATCACTATTTTTGAATATATTAATTAAACCCTAAATATTATTTAATCCATCATAATAATCCAGGGGATCCAGCTAGGAGAGGCAGTGCATGGAGGATAGGTCCATCCATGGCTATTTACCAGGATGGTGTCCCTAGCATATGTTTGCCAGAAGCTGGGAATGGGCAACAGAGGATGGATGATTACCTGTTTTCTTCATTCCCTCTGTGGTGCCTGGCATTGGCCACTATTGGAAGACACAACAGTGGGCTAGATGAACTGGTCTGACTCAGTATGGCTGTTCTTATGTTCTAATTGCTGTTTATTGAAGAGACGACCTGTCGGGCTACACAGAACTGAAGAAGTGCTCTGGGTTAGCTCCAAAACTCATCTCTTTCACCAACAGGTTGGTCCAGTACTTGCTCTTACCCTCACCCACCTTGTCACCCTTTGGAGAGAAGTGAAGTTTTCCCTTTGGAAACTATGAGGCTGAAGCAACGGTATTGATTCTGACACTAGAACTGAAGGATAAGACAGTTCCATAACTGGTGTTCTTCGAGATGTGTTGCTCATGTTCATTCCACAATAGGTGTGTGTGTTCACCACATGCATCGGTGCTGGAAGTTTTTCCCTTAGCAGTACCGATAGGGGAGCGCCCCTAGCACCCCTTGGAGTGGCGCCGCCATGGCGCAGTAAAAGGGGTGCTGCGCGCTCCCCCCACCCTCAGTTCCCTCTTGCCAGACAACTCTGACAGAGGGGAAGGAGGGAGCAATGTGGAATGGACATGAGCAACACATCGCGAAGAACACCAGTTACGGAAAAGGTAACTCTCTTTTATTCTTTGAGTGACTGCTCATGTGCCTTCCACAATAGGTGATGCCAAGCTATATCTGTGGGAGGTGGGTAGGAGTTCACAGACACTCAGGATGGCGGACTGCTCTGCTGAACCCAGCGTCCTTCCTAGTCTGGGAGATGCTTGCATAATGCGAGATGAATGTGTGGCCTGAGGACCATTTGGCAGCCCTACAAATGTCCTGAATAGGGATGTGAGCCAGAAAGGCAGCCAATGAGGCTTGTGCCCTAGTCAAGTGTGCCCTCACAATCGGCAGTGGGGGAACTCCCACCAGATCGTAACAAGTATGGATACAAGAAGTGATCCAATTGGAGAGCCACTGAGTGGAGATCGGCCAACCTTTCATGCACGCGGCTGTAGCAATGAAGACTTCCTGAACTGCTTTGTATGTTCTAGGTAAAAAGCCAGAGCCCGTCTTACATCTAACATATGAAGGCAGCACTCCTCACTGGACATGTGGGGCTTGGGACAGAGCAATGGCCTGGACATTTTGCAATATGGTGGCTTTAGCAAGTACACAGCTATCATTAGCTTGAAATAGTTGGTGTCCTGCCAGGTCTTGGCCCTGTCCCATACCTTCCCAACAGACACTATCATAAACAATAATGACTTCTCCTGGATTTAGTTTGCGTATACACTGGAGCTGTGGGGGTTTCAATGGCCAAAATGTCCAATGAGTTCCTATTCCTATCCAGATATCGGACATTATTTTAGGAGCACTGACTATAAATCGATTAGGGCTACTAGGTGGCTTGATTTCCCAAATATCTCAGTGAATTACCCAATCCCATATGCAGCCTTCCCATGCACCAGGCAGGATTCGGTATGCGGGAGCCCACACCCCTCCAATTGGTCCATAAGCTTGAAAGGAGCATTGAGATCGTTTGCATTCCTATCCAGAAAATCTCCAGGCATGTCTCCATGGCCATAAGTTAGGTGGCACACCTGAACCTGCTGTCAAGGCAGTGGGCCAGGCCTGATGGTTGAGGTCACCCCGAATGGCCTTGAGTTGGTCAAAGCATCCTGAACTTCCGAACAAGCCGAATCCCACTGCGATGCCTTTCCAGCTTCAGCTATGCTGAGTATCATATTGGTTACAAGTTTCTGGGTCATTGCACTAAGGTCAGAGGTAACATGTAATTTACCAATGCCAACCTGGACTTGGGTTAACTGTGCTCCAGTAATGAGGCCTATGCCTTGTTCTAGTAGGCCTACTTTTTCATGTTCTTGACTTTTGTGGATATTCCAAATTGCAGCTACACTATTTGCACTCTCCCATAGGTGTCTGGTTAAATCCCTTTTCTTCCTGGGGGAGATCCAGGTCCTTTGTTGCGCCAACCTAATGGCAGCCCCTTTTGAGCAATTTGGATAGGTGGAAGTAATTTGACAACTAGATAATGGCAGTGAGAATTTAATGGTCCCTAATGTGGCATTAATTATAGTCCACCGGTGCCCTAACATATCCCTTTTCTGTGAGGTATTATACCACATCTCTTGGTTAAACACCTTTATAAAGGGTAGAGAGTCATTTACATCAATGCCATAGGTAGGAGTATATTGCAATATGGTGCAAGTTAGATTAAGTTATTGGGGTGTTTTTAGTACAGGTAATCACCTCTGTAGCTGAGCACAGTCGTTGGGAATACGTCTGATCATTTATCAGTTGCGTGGCCAAATAACAATAATGACCCTGCTTGTCGGGTATATTACAGATTCCAGGGATAGCCAACATATCGGTTTCATCATATGCCCCATTAAGTATAATTTTCCACTTGTTGCGTTTGGCTGCAGTAATATTGTATATTCTTATTTTTACTAATCCATTTGCCCCCCCACTTAATCATTCTTGCATCCTTGTGTTGTTGGCATTTAAAAAATAATTTTTCGGAACAAAACTTCTGAGGTTACTTAAATGTAAAGGCTTTGGCCATTGGGCTTCAGTAGAATACCCAGTTCCATTTGTGTCAGGATAACTCGTAGAGCTGGCGGCAGTAACTGGTATGGGGGTGATAGTGATGGTGGGCCTACGGGTGGAGGAAAGACGTTTTTGATATTCCTCATCTGATAGCCAATTGGGGAAGGCAGTACATCTGGATGGCACCTGCCCATATTCACAAATGGCACCTCCTGGGAGGAACGCTCCAAATCACTGAACTCCGCATTCCCAATCACGATAGGCACAAGTTCCTCCCTGCCAATTTACAATATACCGCCTTTTCCACCAAGGCCAATTTTTAATGTCCTTTGTTGTCAGGAACTCCTGGATCTCTACATTTTCTGCAGAACGAATATCTCTTCTGTCCTTTTGAAATGGCTGCAGCCTGGCTCCACGCACGGGAAGGTCCCGGGGCACAGTGGACTTGACATCAGACGACGGAGAGGGTCTCACTGTAGGAGTACTAACAGTTCCGGGTAGCCAGAAAAACATAAAGGCTACGGGGTCCAAAGGTGAACTATAATATGCAATAGGTCGTTGCGCATTTCCATGAGTCTGAGTAAGGACCCCTAAGGCCACTCCCTCCTTTTCATGACAAAACAGGGTAAAGGGCTTTTGTAGTCTAGAAGGCCCAAGGCTGGTGATTGGGCGAGGGCCCATTTAATTTGGACAAAGGCCCCATCAGCCTCTGGGGTCCATGAGAGGAGTTCGGGGACTTTATCAAGGGTCATTGCCAGCAGTGGTCGAACGATGGTAGCATACCAAAGGATCCATTGCTGACAATAGCCAGCCACGCCCAAAAAGCCACGCATCTGTCTTTTCGTGATTGGCTTGGGTACCTGGAGAATGGCTTGAACTCGTGAAGGGGACAAATATCTTTCTCCAGCTGAAATATCATGTCCCAAATAGTGGACTTTGGGCAGAAAGAGCTGCAATTTAGATTTAGAGGCTTTATGACCCTTTTGGGCCAGGGCCTGCAATAAGACAAGGGAATCAATTTCTGATGCTTTCAAAGAGCCAGAAGCTAATAACAGATCATCTACATACTGGATCAGAGTGGACCCCATTGGGAATTTAACATCATCCAAATCCTTTTTCAGGATTTGGGAAAATAAGGTGGGGGATTCAGTATAACCTTGGGGCAATCTGGTCCAAGTATATTGGAGTCCCTGAGAAGTAAATGCAAACAAATACTGGCTATCCTTATGAATAGGGATAGAAAAGAATGCCGAACAAAGATCAATAACTGTAAAATATTCAGCAGAAGGGGGAATACAGGAAAGAATAGTTGTGGGGTTAGGGACAACAGGAAAAGTAGGGAGGACAGCCACATTGACAGCACCAAGGTCCTGGACAAAACACCAAATTTGTTTGCCAGGCTTTTTTACTGGCAAAATAGGAGAGTTACATTCACTGACTGTTGGTACAATGACTCCCTGCTCTATTAGGGAAATAATCACAGGATGAATTCCCTCTTCAGCTTGTTTTGACAGGGGGTATTGTTGTATTTGGGGAAGGGGTTTTGCTGAGTTTAGACGGATCTTAACCGGTTGGGCAGATCCAATGCACCCAACCTGTTGCCGCTTGTCGGTGGCATTTCGCTGGATGCTCATCCGCCGCCACGGTCCTCTGTGGCTCATCTGGTGCCTGCCAGACGAAAAAGGTTGGGGACCACTGACCTAGAGCAACATGAGAACAACTGGCAATGATACAATCTGTATCTCTGATGACTCTAACAATAACTTTGCAATAGGAGGAATGGTATAAATGTGATGCTCCCTGGCTCCTGATAGGAAAGGCACACTTGAATGACTTGTGGGACAACGGAGTTGATAGAAAGGACAAATGGGTCCACTTCAAAACTGGGCGAATTGCAAAAGGAAAAATGGGCCACTCACCTGGACAAGCTGAGGGATAAGGGTGCTGCAAATAGTTCAAACAGCTTTAAAAAAGTTACTATGTGGGAATCAGGAAAGGTATCAAAGAAAAAAAAAGTATTGATAGCCCTAGAGGTTTTTATGGTCTTGATCTCCCTTGCAGATTCACTGATGGCTCACATGGGCTGAGTGCTAAGAGAAGGTTTTCCAACACTCACGGATTTCATAGGGCCTCTCCCCTGTGTGGATTCTCTGATGGCGAAAAAGGCTTGATCTTTGAGTGAAGCTTTTCCCACACTCACTGCATTCGTAGGGCCTCTCCCCTGTGTGGATTCTCTGATGATCAGAAAGGGCTGATTTGTGAGCAAAGTTTTTCCCACATTCACTGCATTCATAGGGCCTCTCCCCTGTGTGGATTCTCTGATGGTGAAAAAGGCCTGATCTTTGAGTGAAGGTTTTCCCGCACTCACTGCATTTATAGGGCCTCTCCCCTGTGTGAATTCTCTGATGCCTAATAAGGTGCGAGCTGCACTTGAAGGTTTTCCCACACTCACGGCATTCATAAGGCCTCTCCCCTGTGTGGATTTTCTGATGGTTAAAAAGACCTGATCTGTAAGTGAAGTTTTTCCCACACTCACGGCATTCATAGGGCTTCTCCCCTGTGTGGATTCTCTGATGTTCAGAAAGGGCTGAGCTGGTAGTGAAGCATTTTTCACACTCACGGCATTCATAGGGCCTCTCCCCCGTGTGGATTCTCTGATGGTGAAAAAGGCCTGATATGTGAGTGAAGTTTTTTCCACACTCATGGCATTCATAGGGCCTCTCCCCTGTGTGGATTCTCTGATGGTGAAAAAGTACTGATCTGTAAGTGAAGTTTTTCCCACACTCACTGCATTCATAGGGCCTCTCCCCTGTGTGGATTCTCTGATGTTTAGAAAGGTCTGAGCTGTTAGTAAAGCATTTTCCACACTCACAGCATTCATAGGGCCTCTCCCCTGTGTGGATTCGCTGATGTTGAGAAAGGGCTGATCTGTGAGTGAAGCATTTTCCACACTCATGGCATTCATAGGGCCTCTCCCCTGTGTGGATTCGCTGATGTTCAGAAAGGGATGAGCTGTTAGTGAAGCGTTTCCCACACTCACGGCATTCATAGGGCCTCTCCCCTGTGTGGATTCTCTGATGTTGAAAGAGGCCTGATCTGTTAGTGAAGCTTTTTCCGCACTCACTGCATTTGTAGGGCCTCTCCCCTGTGTGGATTCTCTGATGATCAGAAAGGTCTGATCTTCTAAAGAAGTTTTTCCCACACTCAGTGCATGTATTTTTTCTCTTTCCCCTGAGGACTGCCTGCTGTGTTGTGGTTTCCTTGAGGACCTTCTGAGTTCCCCGACAGGAAATAAATTTACCCACTTTCTCCTCTGGCTGGTTTCCCTGCTCTCTTTCTGGTCTGTGCTGAATCTCACAGGATTTTCCCTCCTCATGACTGCTGGACACATTCCTTTTCGATCTTTGCGATAATGCTCTGTGTTTATCCACTTGCTCAACATTTTCCTGCTGAGAATTCTGCTCCTCTTTCTCACATACCATTGCATCACCTGCTGTGATAGAGACAGAAACCTCAAACAGGGATGGAAAGGGGAAGGCCAAACCAAAACACATGCTGGAGAGAGGGCAAATAAAAATCAGGAACTGAACTCCCCCAAACTTTTCCCAAAAATAGGAGAGAGGAGGGGATCAATTCAGCCTTCACATCCCACCCAACTTCACAGGGGAAGGGAGGAAGCTACTGCCTCGTCTCTGCTCGGATCTTTTGGAAGCCATGAGCTATATCTACCCTGAGGATACGACCCCTGCTAGGAACAATAATGAACTGAGAGACCTCCCAAGGGCTTTGTTGGGCATCCCAAATGTTTCCTTCAGGCACTTACAGATTTTGAGTTGGTCTAATGTTTCCTCACCTGTGCAGGGATCTCTCAGGATCTCTCTTTCCTCTGAACCCTGGAGGTCTGGAACCCATGGCTCTTCCCCTTGTTCCAGCTGGGAGATCACATCAAGTTGGGAAACTGGAAACCCTGCTCAGATGAAAGAAAACAAAGGAGTTCAGTTGATTTCATAAGACTTCATCATAAAAAACATTCTATTAATTTATCTTCAGTGCTTAGTGTGACCTGGTGTGTCTGGGGCAGTCCTCACTGAAAATGCCAAGGTCAAGGCAGGCTGAAAAAGGGACAGCACATGCTCCCAAAACTGGTGGTTAACACTGAAGTTAAACTCACCGACCAGTCACAAACTGTGCTTCTGATCCCCCAAACTCGTTATTGGGAAGCTGAAAAAAGAAATCACGCAGCCCCCTTTATTGCATTCCAGTTTTCTGACTCCCAACCAGCACCTAGGTCCAGTACAGTGAGAAGGTATTTAAAAACTCTGTGCACTAACAAAATGTTGGAAGGAAGGAAGGAAGGAGAGAGAGAGAGGTCAGATACATTCCATAATCTATATATAGTGCTGTTAGATGTACTGGTGAGTTGCTGGCATGAAAGTCCATCTGGAACACATCCACAGGTTGGATGGGTCATTCAGTCCTTTGTTCAAGGCTTCAGTTTGTAGAGAAGTTGCTCCAGAGGGAGGAAGAGGGATTGAAGACAAAATGAGATGATGCAGTTACCCTTTATATTCCTTTTGCCATGTGGCTTGTACTTCTTGTTTCCCAAACACAAGCTTCACAGCACGTGGTATGGAAAAGCCTTGGAGTTCTCATGACGCAGGCATACCCCTGCATGTCTTGCTGACTCAATAGGTGTATCCCCTTGGTCCTTTCCATGGGCTCATTGTACAGCTGATGACCCTGGATAGGCCACTGAACAGGCTAGGCAGTGCTGACGCCAATATGTCTGGGGGTGTCACCCAGAAACGCTGCACAAGTCTGGAAATACAGATATACCCTACATATGTGTAACTCATAAAACAAAGGTATTGTACATAGAAACAAAATTATCATACCTGGAAAATCATAACATTTTCCCTGACACCTTACATGGCATATCTAGCACGATTCATTGTAATTTTATCATATTGGTATTAATAAAGTAATATAAAGTGCCTCACAATTCCATACAGTGTCACACTTTGTAAACCAGTGAATTCACAGGACCAGCTCCCCAGGTCCTTGAAGATGCCGAACACTCTCGCTATGAGGGACTGAAATACCCACATATTTGCTGGAAACACACACAGACAGACACTGTGTAAGTGTGTACCCCTATGTTCACTCTTCTAGAAAATTATGATCAATTTTGAACACAGTATGGTTTATCACTTGAAATCACATAATCTACTGAATATTGTCCTCCTGTTAAAATGTGTAGCAACATTGTATGTAAAGTTATGAGATTTTACTGTATATTACTGAAAAAGTTACAATTCTGGGGAACACCGACAGAACAGTTCCTCAGAGACAGCAAAGCCAACAGCTGGTCAAATTGCCATTCTCTGGAGGGGGATGGTGGGAAGAAGACATTTACAGTCCATCACAGGGACCACTTGAAGCTCATATCTCCGACAGACAGCCTGTCACCATGACTCAGCTGAGAACTGAAGTGGTTTCTAGTACAAAGGACTGAATTATAAAAAGAGGTGAGGAAAATGCTTGAGACTCTCTCTCTCACCCCCCTTTCCCTCTGCTCATGACAACTCCTGAAGAACTGAACTTGGGCAGCAGGGGCAGGTTAGGGGGAGTCCTGGCTGAAAGGAAAGTCAGCCTGTCTCAGCACATGGTGAGAGAAACACTTGCTTTGAATCCATTTTAACTTGTTAACTATACGGCGGGTAGTGTTCGATGCATCGGGGATCGATTTATCGCATCTCGTCTGGACGCGATAAATCGATCTCTGAATCGAAGCCGGTACTCCACTTTGGCAGGTGGAGTAAGCAGAGTCGACGGGGGGAGCTGAGACAGTTGACTTGCCGCCGTGAGGACGGCCAGGTAAGTCGAACTAAGATATTTCAACTTCAGTTACGTGAATAGCATAGCTGAAGTTGAGTATCTTAGTTTGAACCCCGCCTCCCCCTAGTGTAGCCCAGGGCTAAGATGTTAGATTGTGTTTTACCTTGCTTTTCTTTTGTAAACAATTCTGACTTTTATGCCTCATTACCTGTAGTCACTGAAAATTTTTTTTCCAGTAGTTAAAAATCTTTTTTTATTGTTTTAGCTAACCAGTGTGTTTGGATTAAAGTGTGTTAGAAACTCAATTTCGGATAACAAGGTTGGTGCATGTCATTTTCCACTGATGAAATGACAGACTTCCTATGAGCTTGCGTTGTTCAGGAGTGTGCTGGATAGGACAAGATGCACATTTCTGGGGGAAGTCTGGGACCAGAGAATTTTCTGGGGTTCTCCTGTGGGGTGTTGTAATTTGTGAGTCGCTGACTAGCAGCACTCAACACTGTGTAGCTGGGAGCGAGTTACATGCTGGAGACTGTGTGTTAACTGCCCAGGAGTGGCTGTTCTCACAGTAAAGCAGTGTAAAAGGCACCCCAGCTTGGGGAACTCAGGGACACAGCTGTTCAACAGTCCAGATTGTACTGTGCTTAATGTCACAGACACTCAATTTGAAAGAGGCTCCTAAAACACAGAGAAAGTAAATCCATGTCCCAGAAATTGAAGTCTCCAGAGAGAGGGCAAGTCTCCCTGGAACTGCTTCTTGCTGTGTGACGAACTGGGAATGTTCTTAATGTTTTCTCTGAATACTGTGTTGGTACCTCAGTGTCCCCTATGCAGTTCTTAAGTATCTAGGTGGTGGAATAAGGGTGTGTGATTGCTACAGAGCAAAGGGCCAGTGCACCTAAATGCCTGACACTCTGTCTCCTAGCAACTGATGGCCTGGGCCCCTTCTCTGCAAAGGTGCAAGCTGAAGATGTTGGAGACAAAGAGGTCAGGTGACTTCCTGGCCCGGGAAAGGAACTGAGCAGGGGAGATGGGGCTGGAGGGGTTTCAGTCTGGAGCTGGCTGGGGACGAAGAGTGAAGTGCAGACATGGGGGCCTGGCTCACTGCCCCCCAGAATGGACCCGGCCAAGGAGTCCGGTTCGCTGTACCAAGCTCTGTTTTAGACTGTGTTCCTATCATCGAATAAACCTCTGTTTTACTGGCTGGCTGAGAGTCATGTCTGACTGCCAAGTGGGGGTGCAGGACCCTGTGGCTTCCCCAGGACCCCGCTGGGGCGGGCTCGCTCTGGGAAGCACACGGAGGGACAGAAGATGCTGAATGCTCCAAGGAGAGACCCAGGAGGTGAAGCTGTGTGAACTTTTTGCCCTGAAAACAGTCTGCTCCGAGGGAGAGGAGGCTCCCCAGAGTCCTGACTGGCTTTGTGGGGAGCAGTTTCAGAGCATCGCCCAGGGACTCCGTGACATGTTGACAGACAGGACCAGAGAAAATGAGAGAGTCCTGGGAAAGCTGGGAACAGTAAGCATGGGCTGGTCGAGTTCAGTGGAGAAAGGGAACAGGAAGGGCAGGGATATTACTGAATGCAGGACTAGGCGGCGAGTTATATGGGCCCGTGGTGCCCATATTCCACCAATATTCATGAAGGTGGGCCCAGCTCCACCGATGTTTGGGCCCCAGGTCCCATGCTTTGGGGGGCCCCACACCATGGGTCGGCTTTGAACAGGGGGTTGGACTAGATGACCTCCTGAGGTCCCTTCCAACCCTGATATTCTATTTAAAAAAAAAAAAAAGAAGTGGGGCACTCTCACCTCAGGGGCAGCTGCCCCCATCCTCAGAATGGCTGTGTGCTGCGGAGAGGCCCCAGCGCTGACCTGGCTCCCAGGGGTTCCCGGCCAATGGGAACTGCAGGGGGCAGTGCCAGAGCTGCCTGGCCACTTCTCCATAGCAGGGAGGGGGAGGGAGCCACAGGCAGAGAGAGCCCCAGGAGTCTGTCCCTGTCAGAGAGACAGCTGGGGGGTTCTGGGGACAGACAGATGGAGCCACGGGCGGGGAAAGGAACAGCAATGGTCACCCCGGGGCTGACATAAAATACACAGTACAGAGGGGACTTCCTGAGCAACACCCCTCCCCTCCCCCCCCCCGCAGAGCAGACCCGGGCTACGACTGGCTCCGTCCATCACTCTCCCCAACTCCACAGAGACCCACACAAGCCTCTGCCCCCCCCGAGAGACCTCCAATAGCCCCCTCTCCAGAGAGCGCCCACTTTGTGCCAGACAACTCCCCCCCATTGCCTCTCCGGCTCCAGAGCGCCGTACAATCTGACCCTTTCTCCCCCCCCCCCTCCAGCCCATTGACTGGGTGGCTCCTGCACAGCGAATGGGAGCTACACCTGAGGCAGGGCACCTGCTTGCAGATGCAGCCCTCTCTGGCTGTGCTGCCACAGCACGGGGCGGGGGAGCCACAGGTGAGCAAGCCCTGGTCATCATCATCACAGGCCCAGAAATTCTCTGGGTATTTAATTTCACTGAGGCAAGTAATTCAATCTACTCTTCTTTTCCAGACAGTTTGTAGCTTTTCCTGTAAGAAAACTTACAATTTCTTTGCCAAGAAGTCCATTTACAGTTTTTTCACTTGAAAAGTATATTTTCTGGTTTTTCATAAGCTCATTTATTTTGTTAACTCAGTTTCATAGGCGATTATAAAGTCACTTGAATTCTACCTGCTTTTTTCCATTGGTCCAAAAACACATGGAAGATGTACAGATTTTTATTTCTGTGGGCCAATCACCCTGTTTAGAAATGTAAATGTTGGAGCTAGAAAAGCTCTGCAAGGGTAAGGGTCCCTTCAGGAAACTGTCCTCAAGTCATTCATTCCTCTGGGAATTCCATTCAATTGTTCCCTCCTATAGGGATAGTGATCAATGTTTCCATCCACAGGGGCGAAGCAGAAGACTGGGTCAACCCTGCAGTGACTCTGCCTCTACCCTTGTTCTCTGTCTGCTCCCTCTACCAGCCCCTTTGGTCCCCCTAGGATTGCCCCTCCCATTACTCCTCTCTAGAGCGTCTCATGAAGTAAAGATGTCATTACAGGTTCTTATCTCTGTAATGTAATGTATTTATTGTTAATTAATGCACTATGGGAGTCCCCCCCTCCAGCCCTCTGTATAAATTGATTCTCTTCTTTCCATATGTTTTACCCATAGGGTTTTCTGCAGGCCTAGGGCAGCCAGCAATAACCCCTGTGCCTTTGCAATAGGGTGAGGGAAGGGGACCAGGGGTTCCCTATTTACGCGATTTGCAAAAAGTGTTATCATTACTCAGGGTACCAAATGTGGTTAAATGCCTTGTAAAATCCCAAAGCAAGCTCATTTTCATTTCTCATATAATAATCTCATATACAGTATACACACATTTTTCATTAATTATATGACTTGAAATTATTATTGTTATTATTATTAGCTAGGTGTCTGGGGGTTTTTCAGTGTGGCAAAATGTGTGCTATTTTATGGGCTGAATGACTGAATGACATAATACCCTGCTCCCCACCCCCAATGTCCATTACTAAGTCCATTAATTTTGTCAAGTGTGCATTGCACAACGTGGTGGTGCCTACCCCTGCCTTGTGCTTCAGGGGGGTCACGGGATCCAGGGTGGCCTGGGGAGTTAGCGGGGTGGGGGGGCTGGCACTGGTAGCAGCGAGTGACCTGGCCCCAGCCCACTTTGTTCCACCTCCCCGGCTCCTGGCATTGCTCAGGGGCGGGGGCTTCGGGGAAGAGGTGGAGTGGGGGCGGGGGGGAAGGGGCGGAGCAGGGTTGCTTGTTGCTGTCGGCGCCAGGCACCCCGCTAACCCCCCAGGCCACCCTGGATCCCGTTCCCCTGAAGTGCAGGGCCCCCCTCTGGATGGGATGGAGCCACTTGGGCACCACCAAATTTATACAAACCCGCCACCCATGAATGCAGGATCTCAGCAGTACTAGATGTCAGGTTAGCACATATTGCAAGCCATTGGAAAACATAATCCCACCAAAAATATACAGTAACTCCTCACTTAAAGTCGTCCCAGTTAACATTGTTCCATTGCTGATCAATTAGGGAACATGCTCGTTTAAAGTTGTGTAATGCTCCCTTCTAACGTCATTTGGGAGCCGCCTGCTTTGTCTACGGCTTGCAGGAAGAGCAGCCCGTTGCAGCTGGCTGGTGGGGGCTTGGAACCAGGGTGGACCGGCAGCCCCCTATCAGCTCCCCGATCCCCCAAGTTCCCTGTGCAGCAGCTCCCTGCAGTTCAGCTGTCCCTCCCCCCATTGCCATGTGCTGCTCCTGCCCTCCACCTTGGAGCTGCTCCCCAAGATTCCTGCTTGCTGTGCAGTGAGGAGAAGGGGGGGGCTAATGTCAGGGTGTCCCCTTCTCTCCTGCATGCCACTTACCCCATCTTCCATAGAGCAGGGGGGGACACACCAGGGCTCAAGAGGGAGGGAACTTGCAGCAGCTGCCTTCTCAGCAAGCTGATCTAATTAACAAGGCAGTGTACTTAAGGGAAATGCGCATCTCTCTCTCCATTCCTGCTGCCTTGTGTAGAGAGAGAGTTAACCCTTAAGGGCTCAACCAATTGCTAGTTCATCATTTAGCAGCAGTGATTTCCTTACACCCCCCTGAATTTCCCCAACCCCCCCCCCCCCCCCCAGTTTTGTGAACTAGTTAATGCCAATTTAGTGACTGTTTGGAAATTTGAATTGAAATTGAAACATTAATACACACTTTAAAAGCATATACAGTGCATGATAAAATGTGTATCTGAAAAAGTAGAATAGATTTGAAAAGTATGAACATGGACTAGCTTCCTTATACAGCTATTTTTTATGACAATGTCAGTGCATTCATTTCGGTGATGTTGGCAACCTAATAATTTCAAATGATGATCTGTAAGCAAAGGCTAAATGAGCTCTCCCTGACAGCTAGTGATGAGCTGGGGCTGGGGGGAAAGGCTTCAGGACCAGATTGTATTTACATTCACACCTAATCTACCTAGGTATCCAGCAAACAGAGCTGTGTTGCCCAAGTGATAGATTTTGCCTGGGGTTGGGTTACAAATCACTTGAATGCAGGGGGTGGGGGAATGAAATAACGTTGCTTTTATTGTATGAGTAAAGGGCAGAAGAACTGTACTTAGCCTGTGAGGATTGAGGGCATCAAGAGAGAGGGTGGGGACCTGTCCCTCTCCACTGTTTAAAGACAGAGCTGATTAGGCTCCACAGATAGTCTTTTGTTCTGTTAAGTGAACACTGCAGCTGAAATCACTGATAATCAGGTCTAAGTGCTTAGTACTGCTGTGGGGACAGCGTTTCTGTGGAAGAGACGGCCCAGACTGCACTAGCAGCGAGGTTCCCCCACTGAGAGCTGAGCTGAAATCACTGAGAGCTGGTGCAACCTCAAGAGACCAACTCGCAGAGGTCACAGTGGCAGGTGGCAGCAGAAGGTGACTGCGCAGTGCCCTTGGCAACAGAGTGGTGGAGTGAACGGTGGCACAACAAACAGCCGTGGCCAGAGCGAACAGTGAGCAGCTGGAGGTGTACTCATGTGAAAACACCTCTGAACTCTGAGTGTCCACTGACCAAGGACAACACCGGTGAGTGGGGTGCGGTGGAGGGAAAAGTGAGGGGCACGTTAAATAAACATGTTTGTTGGACTATATTTTAGTAACTTTGCTCCAGAATGCTGGATTTGTGACTGGGAATGGAAATGTATATAAATGCGTTTCCTAGTAGGCCAAGATTTTTAAAATGCATTTGCCAAGGTTGTTCTCTCACATTGTTGCTATCTTGAGAGGTCATTATGTTGGGGAGTTTCTGTACTAAACATTTTTATGATGATAATTTTTACATAAGAATGGTCATACTGGGTCTGACCAACAGTCCATATAGCCCAGTATTCTGTCTTCCAACAGTGGTCAAGGCCAGGTGCTTCAGAGGGAATGAACAGAACAGGGAATCATCAAGTGATCCATCCCCTGTTGCCCATTCCCAGCTTCTGGCAAACAGGCTAGGGACACTCAGAGCATGGTGTTGCATCCCTCCCCGTCCTGGCTAATAGCCACTGATGCATCTATTCTCCAGGAAATTATGTAGTACTTTTTTAATCCTGTTATAGTTTTGATCTTCACAGCACCTTCTGGCAAAGAGTTCCACAGGTTGACTTTATGTTGTGTAAAGAAGTACTTCCTTTTGTTTTTTTAAAACCTGCTGCCTATTAATTTCATTGGGTGACTGCTAGTTCTTGTGTTATGTGAAGGATTAAATAACATTTCCTTATTCACTTTCTTCACACCAGTCAAGATTTTATAGTCCTCTATCATATCCCCCCCCTTAGTTGTCTCTTTTCTAAGCTGAAAATTTCCAGTCATTTAATCTCTCCTCCTGTTTCATACCCCTAATCATTTTAGTTGTCCATCTCTGTACCTTTTCCAATATATCTTTTTTGGGATGGGGTGACCAGATCTCCTCCCAGTATTCAAGGTGTGCACGTACCATGGATTTATAGAGAGGCAATATATTTTCTATCTTATTATCTATCCCTTTCTTAATGATTCCCAACATTCTGTTTGCTTTTTTGACTGCTGCTGCACATTGAGTGGATGTTTTCAGAGAACGATCCACAATGACTCCAAGATCTCTTTCTTGAGTGTGGAGAAGCTTGTTTTGTCAAACCGATCAGCAAAGCCAATGCTGATAAACTACGTGAAAAGGCTGCAAAACACCAGGCCTCTGGAGTGCATCAACAGGCAGAAAGCCTTATAAGCCCACTTTCAAAGCCAATTTTAGAAGTACTTAATGAGGCTGTTAAGAATGCTGGAGACACAACACAGTTCATGTGAACAAACATGGCTGTGGCATCCTATTTTCTATTTAAGCAAGAGATACCACACACTACAAGCTGGGATGCGAATGTTAAGTGCATTGTCACTTGTTCATCCTCAAGCTGAACACTGGTTCTGAACGAGACCAGCAAATGCTCACTATCTTTCTGCAAGCAACTCAACTGACTGGCTAGAAGCATGCGGTGCAACAGTGAAAGACTCAACAGTTGAAAAAGTGAAGAACATCTACTCCAACTAGCCCTAGTACAAGCTTGCAGCATCTTCAAAAGACATTAAAAAAAAGCTATAAATTTAATATCTTCATTATATTCTTTTTTCAGCAAGAGTCCAAAAAGACTGAATATCTTGGAAAATATAGAAGACAAATTCCAAGATACTCAGTCTTTTTGGACTCTTGCTGAAAAAAGAATATAATGAAGACAATAAATTTACTTCAGTCCCAGTGTGTCTGGTGAAAAAAGTTTCCCTGGAACCTATGGGGAAATTGGATTCGCTTAACTTCTGTTCGTTATACTGGACTAACCCCCAGTTTTATTTGCGCAAACCAGAGATATTTGACACTCTGTGATACGGCTCCTGTGCTCTGTTCCAGAGACCCTCCCCTGCTGCAGAACACTTTGGATAGTGTGTGTGTCACTGGCATATTGGGGTGAAGCTGAAACAGGATAGAGTAGAGGTGGCATTGTGGGGCTCGTGTGAACCTTATATCTTCATTTCCCCTTCCAAGAACCGAGGGGACAGTAACCCTTACCCAATGAGGTCACATTCTCAAAGTTCTCCTGCATGACGTCTCTGTAGAGAGCTCTCTGAGCAGAGTCCAGCAGAGCCCACTCTTCCCTGGTGAAATACACAGCCACCTCCTCGAAGGTCACCGGCCCCTGAAAGAGCAAGAGTCCAACACTCAGTACCTGCTGCCCCACTCACAGCCCCCCTATACGTGGAGGACAGGAGCCAAACAGAAACTCTGAATGGCTTGCAGTCAACAGAGTCCAACCCCCACCCCACTCAGACCACCCAGAAAACACCAGGCTGAGGGGACAAACAGAGAGCCCCTTGTCTCACCCAGCAGATCCATCACACACCTACTTGTCACAGACTGATACAGGAGATGGAGCCACCAGCAGGGTCCAAGAAGAGCTCCCTGGTAGGAAGCCCAACACCCTCCTCCATTGTGAGGAGCTGCATATGAAGGGAGGGGGAATCTCCCCTAAGCCTGACTAGTGGGTGCCCCCTTCATATCTCACAGCAGCTGCTGGTTAGTCAGGTCAGGCTCCAGCACTATGAATCTGGTCAGTTTTCCTAGCTCCATGTAGGTGGGTTATTTTCTGTTCAACAAATTAGAGCATTTCCACCTCCGAACCTCACAGATCTGTTCCAAGATTCTAGGCTGTTAGGATAGAGCTATTCAGGCCTGTCTGCAAAGGCCTATACTTTAAGAATATAGGTGTATTCTTATCACTTGGCTAGTTAGAGGCATAAAAGAAAGAATCAAAATCACTATCTGTGTAATGGCCTTCTCTTACTGCGACAGGCTAAGGCCTTCAGCTAAGATGTTGTTAGGCAGCCATAAGCTGGGAAGTGTCTGGTCACATCCTCACATTCCAAACTAGTCACATTGAAATAAGGTGCTATTGGGAATACAATCCTGTCCTGATACTTCTATCACCTCCAGAGAAAGGGAAGAGCCTAGACGATGTAAAAGAAAACTTAGTTTGATAGCCTCCTGTCTAGAAGAACTCACTTATCAATAGACACAGCTGGAAAACCCTTACGTCTGTATAGATGTAGTTATGAAATCCTCACTTCTGTATTGTTTTGTACGTTCATTTGCATGGTCTCTGTCTGGTTCTGTAATTGTTTCTGTCTGCTGTTATAATTAATTTTGTTGGGTGTAATCCAATGAAGGTGGTGGAATATAATTGGTTAAATAACCATGTTACAATACGTTAGGATTGGTTAGTTAAATTTCAGTAAAATGATTGGTTAAGGAATAGCTAAACAAAACTCAGGTTTTACTATATAATCTGCAGTCAATCAGGAAGTAAGGGGGAGATGGGAACAGGGACTGGGGATGGGGGAACTGGGATCATGTTTTGCTAAAGGGGGAAATGAGAACAGGGGATGGGAACAGGAACAGGGACACTGTGGTGTCAGAGCTGGGAAGGGGGACACTAAGGAAGGAAACTGGAATCATTGCTTGCTGGAAGTTCATCCCAATAAACATCAAATTGTTTGCACCTTTGGACTTTGGGTATTGTTGCTCTCTGTTCATGCAAGGAGGACCAGGGAAATGAGAGGGTGAAGGGATAAGCCCCCTAACATAGGCTGCATATTAAACAACTCCCAGCTGGTTTGCCACAACCTGTTCTCCTCCCTTTCTCCACCCTCTGCATTTCCTGCCCTGCTCCAACCTGCAAACCAGACTGTGCAAACCTTCCCATCTCTGGTGTATTTGCTGTCCCTCTCCCTCCTGCAGGAACCCACCAGTAACCGCCCCCCCCAACAAGCCCTACCTGAACTGGCTCCTCTGCAGCCATTTCTCTCCCCTGACCCATGGGAGGATGGGATGAGCTGGAGCAAAACATGGACGTCATTCTGCAGCCTGTCTGGGTGAGAAGGACAATAGTGGAGGTTTCAGAACAGGCTTCAGTTAATTTCACATCAGGATTCCCCCAGGCTCTCTCCCTGCAGACAGACATCCTAGATTCTGCCATCCTGGGAAAATTCTCAATCTCTTTATTATAGTGCAGACCTGGCCCACCCTGCCAGGCTAAGCCCAGACACATTTTTAACTTCCCTTCTGCCTCCCCACGTCGTGTAACTAAGTCTCTGAACACAAGGCTAGAAAAAAGCAGAACCAAAGGAGTCACTTTCGACTATTCCCTCGGACACTGACCCCATGGCAGCCACACCCCAGCAGGAGGGATATGGAGTCAGGAACTGGGTTTTCCTCTGTCTGATCCTCATCTTGTCCATAGGGAAATGATTCTACCCAAGGTGCAGTAATACATGTCTGGGCAGATTAGAGATCTGGAAATCGCTCTCCAAACTCTTCTCTCCCATGGCCCCTTTCAATCTCTCTTTCTCCTTCTTTCTCCCTGCCCATCTGATAGGAAAGTCCCACTTCTGGGTTGTTTGCTCCCCCATGGCTGGATTTGCCCCTGAAATTGCTAATGGGAGGAGAAATGAGGCGGCGGGGGGGGGAAGGCTGTTTGTGTAGAGTCATTTTAATGCCAGACCCCAGGATTTTCCCTTGGTTTCTTCCAGTTACCTGGAGTCTGTGGCTCAGAATTTAGTATTAACAGGGCTGCAGTTTTCAAGAGGGGAGAAAAGCAAAATCTGTGATTTCACCTCACAGTGTTTGATAAGCGGATAGAAAGTTATAACAGTGACTGGTCTGACCGGGGAATGCTGGGTAGTGCTTGGAGCCAGGATTCTGGCACAAGCCGATCAGGGAGAAGGAGCATGGTTAGGAGCAGCCCCCAGATCCCCCAGCCAGGGTCCCCCAGAACCCAGACTGCTGAGCCAGGGTCCCACCAGATATTCCCAGGGACCCAGCCCCCAGAGTCCCTGGCCAGGGACCCCAGATACCCCTCAGAGCCCCACCGGCCAGAGAACCCCCACCAGACTTTCACTGCCAGGTTGGGAATCCCAAAGGGTTCCCCCCACCAAGAGACCCCAGGAGCCAGGGACCCCGCACTGGGAACTCAGTCCCTCACTGCCTGCCTAGGACCCCTGCTTGCCCTCCACCAGGGTATGCCCTGTTTGCCTGTGACTCCCTCCTCCCCTTAGCGGGACCCCCTGATGCTTTTCCATGGGACCCCCTCACTCTGCTTGCCCAGCATCCCCTGACCTCGTGTTGGGGATGCCCCCCAACACACTTTGCACTGGGCATGGCAACAATCCCAGGAGTCTGCGGGGGAATCCCAGACAGAGCCCCTGGCACAGCACCAGGCACCTTCTAACCCCTCGCCCTTCCCAAGAGATGCCCACCCCCGCTGTTCCCCAACCAACAAACCCTCAGTGATACCCACCTCCAGGACCCATAGCCTCAGGGCTGGGCACATCAGAACTCCGCCCCGCCCCCCCAAACCTCCAGAACCCACCAACCTGACCAGGGAGACATCCCAGAGGAGGGGCTACATCTTAGCACTGTGGGAAGCAACCCCTCAGGGAGACCATTTGTCATGGGGTTTGGGATACTTCTGGACCCACACTACACTCAGAGGCTAGGTCTACACTAGCGGGGGGAGTCAACCTAAGATACGCCACTTCAGCTACGCGAATAGTGGCGTATCTTTGGTAGATTTACCTGGCTGTGAGGACAGCGGCGAGTCGACCGCTGCCACTCCCCCGTTGACTCCGCTTCCACCTCGGTGGAGTTCCAGAGTCGACAGCAGAGTGATCGGGGATCAATTTTATCGTGTCTACGCTAGACACGCTAAAATAGATCCCCAATAGATTGATTACTACCCGCCAATCCAGCAGGTAGTGCAGCTGGAGAAAAGAAAAGGATCCAGCCAACTCTCCCATTACCAGCTGGGAACCACTGATCCCCAAACAGGGGGAGGCCTCTGGCTTTGATGGGTATTAGATATGTGGCTGGTCTCTTTTATCAGCAAACATTTTTAACAGAGATAAAGGAGGGAACAAATGATTCTCAAAGGGGAGAGGAAAAAAAGACCACTGGGAAATTGAACCCCCTGCAACAACTAGGATGGAGAACGACTCAGGACAGCAAATAAAATGGGTGGAAAAATCCTCCACGTTGGAGGAGATTTTAAATTGACATTTGAGAATTATGGAGAGAACGGGGGGGGGGGAATCAAAGGAGACCAGAGAGCTGATCATTGGACGAGAAGGGGGGGGCGAATCGCCCCGGATTTTACAGCCCGTGTGAGACACTGAGCGAGAAAAGGGGCAGAACTGGAGAGAATTTGTATCGGGGGCGAGAGGCAAGTGGCACAAACAGGGACAGGATCCAATTAACCCCCCTCCCCCCTTCGCCCGCGCCCCCCGCGTCCCACTGACCTTCCACCCCCGCAACTCCGGCTTCTCCCCCCCCGCCGGGCCCCGGCCCCCCCATATCCCTGCGGGGGGGGGGGGCGGATCCTGCTGCGGCTCCGCTGGGGCCGAGGCGGCTCCGAGGCTTCTCCCGGGTTCCCCGGGGCAGAGTCACGTTCCCCCCCCCCCCCCCCCGGGGTCCCTCACTCCCCGGGGGCTCCGGGCGGGGCTGGGGCGGGCAGAGCCCGGGGCTGCCCGGGGGGCGGGGCCCAGCTGGAGAAACCCCCCCCCGGCCGGGCACGGAGGGGTTAATGCCCCACCCCGCACAGACCTGAGGAGCAGCAGCGTCTCACCCGATCTCTGCTCACACGGAGGCGGCAGCGGAAGTGACGTTAGGCGGACGAGGGGGAGAACACGAGAGACTCGCAAGGAGCATGCGCAGTAACAGCTGCTGCACCCCCTCCCTTACCTGGGCTGCGGAGAGGGCGGAAGCGCCCCGGAGGCAGGCTGGGAGATGTAGTGCCGGACTCTCCCTGACGCGGAAGTGACGTCGCCGAGGGAGGCGGAGACGGGCTGCAAACGCGCGCGGGCCGCTGCGGCTCTGCCTCGCTCGCGCGGGGCCGTTGGAGCCTCTCCCGGGCCGGAGAAGGGTTGGTGCCGGTGGGGCTCTGGGCATGCGCAGATCGCGGCGGGAGAGCCCTTCATTAACCCCCCCGTGCCCGGCCCGGGCCCTGCCCCGCTGGAGCCGCCCTGGGGCCGCCCCGGGCTCCGCCCGCCCCGCTGCGGAGCTGCAGCCTCCAGGTAGGGTGACCAGATGTCCCGATTTTATAGGGACAGTCCCGATTTTGGGGTCTTTTTCTTATACAGGTGCCTATTACCCCCACCCCCTGTCCTGATTTTTCACATTTGCTGTCTGGTCACCCTACCTCCAGGCCCCGGAGCGAGCCCCGGGGGCGGGGCCGGGCGGTGACTCTGCCCCAGTGCCCGGGGGGGACCCGGCATCTCGCAGCGCCGGGATCTGCTCCCTGGGGGGGGGGCAGCGCCCGCGGGGGGCTCGGAGCTGCTGCCCCCGCAGGAGCCCAGCGCCCCCCGGGCCCGGCCAGGCTCTGCCCTGGGGCCCCGCGGGGGGTGCCGGGGGGAGGGGCCCAGCCCCACTGGGGTCCCTGCGTGGGGCCGGGCGGGGGCTGCACTTTAACGCACCAGGCCTGGCCGCTGCGCTGCAGGGGGAGCCTCAGCCCTGGGGTCTCTGGGCACCGGCTGCTCCCCCCCCTTTTCCTGCCTCCCTAGGGCCAGCTGGCAATTGGGGGGGGGTCTCCTGCCCGGGGGGTGGAGTCGGGCAGTGAGTGTCCCCCTTGCACCAGAGACCGAGACACTGAACCCCCGGAGGTGTCAACGCTGCAGGCACCTGCCCGTGCCTGGTGGGTAGAGCCGTGTGTGCGAGTCAGTGTCTTGGGGGGGGGGCGGAATTTAGTTGGTACGGATGGACGTCGCTGGTACTTTTTCTGTAGCCTGTTGTAAAACTAGGGAAATGGCTAGATGAGTTGATTGACCCCTGGTTGAGAACCACTGATGTAGGGGAACCCTGGTTCGGCTTTGCCTATCTCCCATCAGCCTCAAGTCAGTTACACTGGGTCACTACCTCCTACCATGGGCAGGAGTCAGAGACAGGACGTCTCCTTTCAAGTGTAAAAGCAGCAACTGCTCCATGAAGGGTTGGTTCTGATGGAGTAATTTTTGAAACTTTCTTGCCTCCTTTTCAGATTTTGCCCCATTTTCTCTCTAATTCTCCAACTTTTTTTTCCCTCCTGTTTGAGCTGCAGCAAATTTTCTTTCTGTCTTTTGGAAATTGTCCTGAATTGTTCCCCAAATGAGAAGGGGCTTAATGGGTGCAGCTTGCAGAGCCCTGAGACACAGCTGCCTCTGGGTTGGGATGCAGGGGCCGGTCTCTGCCAGCAATTAGGCAAGGAAGGGGACAGGAGGAAAAAGTTCCCACTGGAGACCGTCCAGCCCAAGGTTACACAGTCCTGGCTACTGGTACCCCCAGCTGCCCAATGCAGCTCCCCCAGCTGCCAGTCACCTGCCCACTCCTGCTCCATACTCCCCTCATGTACCCTCTTAAAGCACCTCCCCAAAGGGCTCCCTGCTACCCATGTGAATGGTGTGGGTGTGGGGGAGGAGGGAAATTATTAGTCTACTTATTGAACTTCCATATACAATCCCAACTACTCTCTCTCACTTAATATAAAATCTCTTCAAATCCGGGTGCTTTTCTCTCGTGATCAAATATTTCTTTTTAGACCTATTTCTTCCCCAATTCTCAAAGATAGATTTAAAATATCCCGTGTGCAGTGGTGTAGTAGCCGTGGTGGTCCCAGGATATTGGAGGCTGCCTCCTTGATTTATACACATATGTTCAGTGTTATTCTCCATCCCATTCCTTGTGAATCTGAATATGTTCGCTTATTTGCTGGCAGCTGTGCAGTGACTGGAGCTTTTCATTGATCTGTCTACAGCAATGTGCAGATCCCTTTGAGTTGTGTAGCCGATAATATGTTCTGCTGACACTGCTAGGTGTAGTGCATGTTCAGTAGGGGTTTCTCCTGTCTTCTTTATTTGTATTTCCTCTCCCTACTAATGTTGGGGTGTCCTTCTCCTATAGGTTAGTGTATTAATGATCTCATCTTGGTGTCATAAGTGTCAGTTCATTGCCATGTGGTCAGACATCTCAGGATGTTCTACCGAAAAGCCAGTGTTAGCTCATGTTCCTCTGGTTGGCTGGTTTCTTTATGAATAAAATTCCCCCTTAGACACTCTGTTTCCAGTTCTCCAAACCTTAGGGATGACTGTTAGGCCATTTATCTATACCAGAGTTCATAAGCCTCAAGCCTTATGCTAACTGCTCAAGCCAATATTATACAGGATACAGGCCTGTAGGTTCCTGGCATTACTGCTGCATAAAATAAATGCTAACGCTGGATTTATGGGCTACATTTGGTAGTTAATTTACCCTCCCAGTGTATAAGTAGCTGCAGTTTTTCTCTCAGGCTTTGCTTCTCTCCCCATTTTCAAAACTGGAGGATCTTCAGGTTTTGGAGGGAAAACTGTTGCTGTGAATCCTTATCAGAAGAAGGCAGAGAGGGCGTGAGGGAGGAGGAAAGGACTCTGGCCTCCTCCCTCCTGAGCCATGTTTCTGGTCTCACTGAGACCAGCATTACTCAAGAGACACTTCAAGGAAGAATATGGAGTGACTCCAGATTAACATGGGGGCAAACAAAATCAGGATATCTCCCTGTGGAGAGAGGAAAAAACAATGAAGAGTCCTTGTGGCACCGTAGAGACTAACAAATTTATTTGGGCATAAGCTTTCCTGGGCTAAAACCCCCTTCATCAGATGCATGGAGTGGAAAATACACTAACAGATATATAGATAGATAGATACACACAGTACATGAAAAGATGAGAGTTATGGCCTTACCAAGTGGGGGGTCAGTGCTAATGAGACAATTCAATTAAAGTGGAAGTGGGCTATTCTCAACAGTAGAATACCAAGGGAGGAAAAATCACTTTTGTAGTGTTAATGAGGGTCACCCATTTCAAACAGTTGACAAGAAGGTGTGAGTAACAGTAGGGGAAAATTATTATGGGGAAATTAATTTTTTTAATGACCCATCCACTCCCAGTCTTTATTCAGGCCTAATTTGATGGTGTCCAGTTTGCAAATTAATTCCTGTTCTGCAGTTTCTCATTGGAGTCTGTTTTTGAGACTTGCCACTTTTAAGTCTGTTACTGAGTGAACAGGAAGATTGAAGTGTTTTCCTACTGGTTTTTGAATGTTATAATTCCTGATGTTAGATTTGTGTCCATTTATTCTTTTGTGTAGAGTGTGTCTGGTTTGGCCAATGTACATGGCAGAGGGGCATTGCTGGCCCATGATGGCATATATTACATTGGTAGATGTGCATGTGAACGACGGGAGGAGGTTTCAGTTGTTGCTAAAGCTGGGGGAAACCTTCAGTCTCTGTCTGACTGTGTCTCTCTCTCTTCTCAAGATATTGGGGTTGAACTTCCTGGTTCAGACGCTGCTGCCTGCATTGTGATCTGGGAGCCTAGACTGAGCAGCTGCTGCTCCCCCGGTGGGGTCTGGGCTCGGGAGTGACTTGGAGTGAAGCTTCCTCTGTGCCCAGGCAAGGTGAGGACTTTCTCCAGCTGCAATTTGCTCCTTGGGGCCAGCCCTAGGCTCTGCCCACACCAACATCTGAGCCAGATACTCCAGGTGATTGATAGAGATCTCAAGGAACGTGCTAGGCAGCGCTGGCTTTAGGCCGATTCAACTGATTCCCCTGAATCAGGCCCCGCGCTTAAGAGGGCCCCATGCCCAAGCCCCCGTACGGCTTACCGGCAAGAGCCCCAGGCCCTTTAAATTGCCACCAGAGCCCCACTGCTGGAGCCCTGCGGTAGGGCTGCAGGACTCTGGGGGCTATTTAAAAAGTCTGGGTCTCCCGTTGCTTCTACTGCCCCGGCCCTTTAAATAGCCACTGAAGCCCCACCGCTTCCCCAGGGCTCCTGCGGCTATTTAAAGGGCCGGGGCGGTAGAAGCAGGGGAGCCCCGGGCCCTTTAAATAGTCCCTGAGCCCCACGCTGCTGCTGCTACCCCGGTGGAGGGAGGGAGGAGAAGGGGGCACCCACCATACAGGGTACCCTGTACCTGCACCCCCTGCCTGCACCTGCACCCCCTGCCCGCAGCCAGACCCGCACCCCCTGCCCTGCCTGCAGCCAGCCCGTCTCCAGCCAGCCCCTGCTGCACTCCCTGCCCACACCAGCCCCGCATCCCCTGCCCTGCCTGCAGCCAGCCTGTTTGCAACCAGCCCTGCACCTCCTGCCTGCAGCCAGCCTGTCTCCAGCCAGCCCCACACCCCCTGCCCGCACCAGCCCCGCACCCACAGCCAGCCCCTGCCGCACCCCCTACCCTGTCTCCAGCCAGCCCCTGCCACACCCCTCTCCGGCCCTGCCCAAAGCCAGCCAGCCCCAAACACATCCCTGCCCGCACCCCCTGCCCTGCTTGCAGCCAGCCCCACACCCCCTGCCCTGTCTCCAGCCAACCCCTGCTGCACCCCTGTGCCTGAAGCCAGCCAGTCCTGCACTCCTCTGTATCCAGCCCTGCCAACCCCTGCCCTGCCTGAAGCCAGCCAGCCTGCCCCACACACCCCTGTCTCCAGCCAGCCCTGTACCCCTTGCCCTGCCTGCAGTCAGACCCTACCTCCAGTCAGCCCCTGCCCTGCCTCCAGCCAGCCCCATGTCCACTGGTGCCCTGCAGTTCCCAGGGCAGTAACCCTGCACACCTGCTTCAATGAAGGGGGGCAGGGAGCAGCTGGGACCCACACATGTGCACACCCGAGGGTGACCAGACAGCAAGTGTGAAAAATTGGGACGGGGGTGGGGGGTAATAGGATCCTATATAAGAAAAAGACCCAAAAATCAGGACTGTCCCTATAAAATCGGGACATCTGGTCACCCTAGCACCCCCCAGGGAGTGGCGGGGACCCACACACGTGAAACTGAGCTCATTTCTAGTTCAGGCCCATCTTTGTAAAAAAAAAAAAAAAAAAGAATTTTAGGTAGGGTTAACATACATCTGTATTTTCCCGGACATGTCAGGCAATCTCCGCCCAGGAAAATACGGACCTATGGTAATCCTGCTGGTAGAAAAAATACGTACTGTGGCACATCCCTTAAATCAGAACTTTTTATAGGGAACCGGTTGCTAAGATTTTAGCAGCTCATCACTGCCCTCAGTCCCAGCCCTTCCGCTCTTGGCCCCAGCCCTTCCGGGGGCCAGAGCTGGCCACAGCGTACAGCCCGTGTTTGGGTCGCACCATGATGTCACGGCTGTGTGGAGTGCATTCGGAATGAGGCAACCCAGAGCTGCTGGGCAACCTGTCACATAGCTCCTCTTGCTGGATTATTTGCATTTTTACTGGTAAGTTGAACTTAGCCATGGTTATACATTGTCTCTATAATAATAATTATGTACTATGCATTAGCTAGCCCCAGCTGATTCCGTGATGCGAAAACACTTAACACTTATAACAACACGTTGTTTTGGTATTTCATATACTTAAAATATCGCAAATGAACTATGCTATTCGCTTGCTGCTTTAAGACTTAAGTTCATTACTATTGCAAATATATATTTTAAAACTGATTAGGCCTATTGTTTTAATTTCATCTAATATAAAAATAAGGAAATATATTATAAATTTTAATAAAATAAACATTATTGAAGAAAATCAGTTCGGGGGAGGGATAGTTCAGTGGTTTGAGCATTGGCCTGCTAAACCCAGGGTTGTGAGTTCAATCCTTGAGGGGACCACTTAGCGATCTGGGGCAAAAATCAGTACTTGGTCCTGCTAGTGAAGGCAGGGGGCTGGACTCGATGACCTTTCAAGGCCTCATAGAGTCATAGACTTTAAGGTCAGAAGGGACCATTATGATCATCTAGTCTGACCTGCACAATGCAGGCCATAGAATCTCACCCACCCACTCCTGTAACAAACCCCTAACCTATGTCTGAATTACTGAAGTCCTCAAATCATGGTTTGAAGACCTCAAGCTGCAGAGAATACTCCAGCAAGTGACCCATGCCCCACGCTGCAGAGGAAGGCGAAAAACCTCCAGGGCCTCTGCCAATCTGCCCTGGAGGAAAATTCCTCCCCAGCCCCAAATATGCCATCAGTTAAACCCTGAGCATGTGGGCAAGACTCACCAGCCAGCACCCAGGAAAGACTTCTCTGTAGTAACTCAGATCCCATCCCATCACAGGTCCCTTCCAGTTCTAGGAGATAGGTATATCTCCAATTATTTATTTTATAACTATCAAAACATAAATTATTTTCCTAATATGAAAGTGAAAATCTATAATTAATATTCTTTTAGAATGTGGTGACATCTGTCAATATGGGTTAGAGATCAAGAGACATTTGTAGAAAGTACTCAAGTGGGAGTAAGAAAAGAGCCATATACAAGGCAAAAGCAGTTGAAAGACAGAAGTAAAAGGTATCAGAGGGGTAGCCGTGTTAGTCTGGTTATGTAAAACCAGCAAAGAATCCTGTGGCACCTTATAGACTAACAGACGTTTTGCAGCATGAGCTTTCATAGAATCATAGAATCATAGAATCTCAGAGTTGGAAGGGACCTCAGGAGGTCATCTAGTCCAACCCCCTGCTCAAAGCAGGACCAAACCCAACTAAATCATCCCAGCCAGGGCTTTGTCAAGCCTGACCTTAAAAACCTCTAAGGAAGGAGATTCCACTACCTCCCTAGGTAACCCATTCCAGTTCTTCACCACCCTACTAGTGAAAAAGTTTTTCCTAATATCCAACCTAAACCTCCCCCTCTGCAACTTGAGACCATTACTCCTTGTTCTATCATCTTCTACCACTGAGAACAGTCTAGATCCATCCTCTTTGGAACCCCCTTTCAGGTAGTTGAAAGCAGCTATCAAATCCCCCCTCATTCTTCTCTTCTGCAGACTAAACAATCCCAGTTCCCTCAGCCTCTCCTCATAAGTCATGTGCTCCAGTCCCCTAATCATTTTTGTTGCCCTCCGCTGGACTCTCTCCAATTTATCCACATCCTTCTTGTAGTGTGGGGCCCAAAACTGGACACAGTACTCCAAATGAGGCCTCACCAGTGCTGAGTAGAGGGGGATGATCACATCCCTTGATCTGCTGGAAATGCCCCTACTTATACAACCCAAAATGCCATTAGCCTTCTTGGCAACAAGGGCACACTGTTGACTCATATTCAGCTTTTCGTCCACCGTAACCCCTAGGTCCTTTTCTGCAGAACTGCTACCCAGCCATTCGGTCCCTAGTCTGTAGCAGTGCATGGGATTCTTCCGTCCTAAGTGCAGGACTCTGCACTTGTCCTTGTTGAACCTCATCATATTTCTTTTGGCCCAATCCTCTAATTTGTCTAGGTCCCTCTGTATCCTATCCCTACCCTCCAGTGTATCAACAACTCCTCCCAGTTTAGTGTCATCTGCAAACTTGCTAAGGGTGCAGTCCACACCATCCTCCAGATCGTTAATGAAGATATTGAACAAAACCGGCCCCAGCACCGACCCTTGGGGCACTCCACTTGATACCGGCCGCCATCTAGACATGGAACCATTGATCACTACCTGTTGAGCCCGACCATCAGCCAGTTTTCTATCCACCTTAACGTCCATTCATCCAGCCCAGACTTCTTTAACTTGCTGGCAAGAATACTGTGGGAGACTGTATCAAAAGCTTTGCTAAAATCCAGAAATAGTACATCCACTGCTTTCCCCTCATCCACAGAGCCGGTTATCTCGTCATAGAAGGCAATTAGGTTAGTCAGGCATGACTTGCCCTTGGTGAATCCATGCTGACTGTTCCTGATCACTTTCCCCTCCTTTAAGTGGTTCAGGATTGATTCCTTGAGGACCTGTTCCATGATTTTTCCAGGGACTGAGGTGAGACTGACTGGCCTGTAGTTCCCTGGATCTTCCTTCTTCCCTTTTTTAAAGATGGGCACTACATTAGCTTTTTTCCAGTCATCCGGGACCTCCCCCGATCGCCATGATTTTTCAAAGATAATGGCCAATGGCTCTGCAATCTCATCGGCCAACTCCTTTAGCACCCTCGGATGCAGCGCATCCGGCCCCATGGACTTGTGCTCGTCCAGCTTTCCTAAATAGCCCCGAACTACTTCTTTCTCCACAGAGAGCTGGTCACCTCCTCCCCATACCGTGCTGCAGAGTGCAGCTGTCTGGGAGCTGACCTTGTCTGTGAAGACAGAGGCAAAAAAAGCATTGAGTACACTAGCTTTCTCCACATCCTCTGTCACTAGGTTCCCTCCCTCATTCAGCAAGGGGCCCACACTTTCCTTGACTTTCTTCCTGTTGCTAACATACCTAAAGAAACTCTTCTTGTTACTCCTAACATCTCCGGCTAGCTGCAACTCCAAGTGTGATTTGGCCTTCCTGATTTCACACCTGCATGCCTGAACAATACTTTTATACTCCTCCCTGGTTATTTGTCCAATCTTCCACTTCTTGTAAGCTGTTCTTTTGTGTTTAAGACGAGCAAGGATTTCACTGTTAAGCCAAGCTGGTCGCCTGCCATATTTACTTCTCTTCCTACACATCGGGATGGTTTGTTCCTGCAACCTCAATAAGGTTTCTTTGAAATACAGCCAGCTTTCCTCGACTCCTTTCCCCGTCATGTTATTCTCCCAGGGGACCTTGCCCATCAGTTCCCTGAGGGAGTCAAAGTCTGCTTTTCTGAAGTCCAGGGTCTCTGTTCTACTGCTTTCCCTTTTTCCTTGTGTCAGGATCCTGAACTCGACCATCTCATGGTCACTGCCCCCCAGGTTCCCATCCACTATTGCTTCCTCTACTATTTCTTCCCTGTTTGTGAGCAGCAGGTCAAGAAGAGCTTTTCTCCTAGTTGGTTCCTCCAGCACTTGCACCAGGAAATTGTCCCCTACACTTTCCAGAAACTTCCTGGATTGCCTGTGCACTGCTGTATTGCTCTCCCAGCAGATATCAGGGTGATTAAAGTCACTCATGAGAACCAGGGCCTGTGATCTAGCAACTTCTGTTAGTTGCTGGAAGAAAGCCTCGTCCACCTCATCCCCCTGGTCCGGTGGTCTGTAGCAGACTCCCACCACGACATTACCCTTGTTGTTCATACTTCTAAATTTAATCCAGAGACACTCAGGTTTTTCTGCAGTTGCATATTGGAGCTCTGAGCAGTCATACTGCTCTCTTATGTACAACACAACTCCCCCACCTTTTCTGCCCTGCCTATCCTTCCTGAACAGTTTATATCCATCCATGACAGTACTCCAATCATGTGAGTTATCCCACCAAGTCTCTGTTATTCCAATTACATCATAATTCCCTGACTGTGCCAGGACTTCTAGTTCTCCCTGCTTGTTCCCCAGGCTTCTTGCATTAGTGTATAGGCATTTAAGATAACCCGCTGATTGTCCCGCTTTCTTGGTCTGAGACAGGAGTCCTCCCCTCTTGTAATCTCCTGCTTGTGCTTCCTCCCGGTATCCCACATCCCCACTTACCTCGGGGCTTTGGTCTCCTTCCCCCGGTGAACCTAGTTTAAAGCCCTCCTCACTAGGTTAGCCAGCCTGCTTGCAAAGATGCTCTTCCCTCTCTTTGTGAGGTGGAGCCCGTCTCTGCCTAGCAATCCTTCTTCTTGGAAGACCATCCCATTGTCAAAGAATCCAAACCCTTCTCTCCGACACCATCTGCGTAGCCATTCGTTGATTTCCACGATTCGACGGTCTCTACCCTGGCCTTTTCCTGCCACAGGGAGGATAGATGAGAACACCACTTGCGCCTCAAACTCCTTTATCCTTCTTCCCAGAGCCACGTAGTCTGCAGTGATACGCTCAAGGTCATTCTTGGCAGTATCATTTGTGCCCACGTGGAGAAGCAGGAAGGGGTAGCGATCCGAGGGCTGGATGAGTCTCGGCAGTCTCTCCGTCACATCGTGAATCCTAGCCCCTGGCAAGCAGCAGACCTCTCGGTTCTCCCGGTCAGGGCGGCAGATAGATGACTCAGTCCCCCTGAGGAGAGAGTCCCCGACCACCACCACCCTCCTCCTCCTCTTGGGAGTGGTGGTCGTGGAACCCCCATCCCTAGGAAGGTGCATCTCATGCCTTCCAATCAGTGGAGTCTCCTTTTGCTCTGTTCCCTCAGGTGCATCATCCACTCCACTCTCTGCACTAATACCTGTGGAGAGAACATGAAAACGGTTGCTCACCTGTATCTGTGTTTCTGGTACATGGATGTTTCTGGTACTCTTTCCCCTTCTGGAAGTCACATGACGCCACTTATCCTCGCTGGCCTTCTGTCCCCGCTGCGTAGCCTTCTCTGAATCTTCAGAAAGTTGTCCCCTGTTCCTCCTGACACAAGGAAAAAGGGAAAGCAGTAGAACAGAGACCCTGGACTTCAGAAAAGCAGACTTTGACTCCCTCAGGGAACTGATGGGCAAGGTCCCCTGGGAGAATAACATGACGGGGAAAGGAGTCGAGGAAAGCTGGCTGTATTTCAAAGAAACCTTATTGAGGTTGCAGGAACAAACCATCCCGATGTGTAGGAAGAGAAGTAAATATGGCAGGCGACCAGCTTGGCTTAACAGTGAAATCCTTGCTCGTCTTAAACACAAAAGAACAGCTTACAAGAAGTGGAAGATTGGACAAATAACCAGGGAGGAGTATAAAAGTATTGTTCAGGCATGCAGGTGTGAAATCAGGAAGTCCAAATCACACTTGGAGTTGCAGCTAGCCGGAGATGTTAGGAGTAACAAGAAGGGTTTCTTTAGGTATGTTAGCAACAGGAAGAAAGTCAAGGAAAGTGTGGGCCCCTTGCTGAATGAGGGAGGGAACCTAGTGACAGAGGATGTGGAGAAAGCTAGTGTACTCAATGCTTTTTTTGCCTCTGTCTTCACAGACAAGGTCAGCTCCCAGACAGCTGCACTCTGCAGCACGGTATGGGGAGGAGGTGACCAGCTCTCTGTGGAGAAAGAAGTAGTTCGGGGCTATTTAGGAAAGCTGGACGAGCACAAGTCCATGGGGCCGGATGCGCTGCATCCGAGGGTGCTAAAGGAGTTGGCCGATGAGATTGCAGAGCCATTGGCCATTATCTTTGAAAAATCATGGCGATCGGGGGAGGTCCCGGATGACTGGAAAAAAGCTAATGTAGTGCCCATCTTTAAAAAAGGGAAGAAGGAAGATCCAGGGAACTACAGGCCAGTCAGTCTCACCTCAGTCCCTGGAAAAATCATGGAACAGGTCCTCAAGGAATCAATCCTGAACCACTTAAAGGAGGGGAAAGTGATCAGGAACAGTCAGCATGGATTCACCAAGGGCAAGTCATGCCTGACTAACCTAATTGCCTTCTATGACGAGATAACCGGCTCTGTGGATGAGGGGAAAGCAGTGGATGTACTATTTCTGGATTTTAGCAAATCCAGAGGTGAATACCCACTTCTTCGGATGCAAGTGGTGGAAATTTCCTGGGGCAGGTATATATAAGCAAGCAAGAAGCAAGCTAGAGATAACAAGGTTAGATCAATCAGGGAGGATGAGGCCCTGTTCCAGCAGCTGAAGTGTGAAAACCAAGGGAGGAGAAACTGGTTCTGTAATTGGCAAGCCATTCACAGTCTTTGTTTAGTCCTGAGCTGATGGTGTCAAATTTGCAGATGAACTGGAGCTCAGCAGTTTCTCTTTGAAGTCTGGTCCTAAAGTTTTTTTGCTGTAGGATGGCCACCTTAAGATCTGCTATTGTGTGGCCAGGGAGGTTGAAGTGTTCTCCTACAGGTTTTTGTATATTGCCATTCCTAATGTCTGATTTGTGTCCATTTATCCTTTTCCTTAGAGACTGTCCAGTTTGGCCAATGTACATAGCAGAGGGGCATTGCTGGCATATGATGGCATATATTACATTGGTGGAAGTGCAGGTGAATGAACCGGTGATGTTGTGGCTGATCTGGTTTGGTCCTGTGATGGTGTTGCTGGTGTAGATATGTGGGCAGAGTTGGCATCGAGGTTTGTTGCATGGATTGGTTCCTGAGCTAGAGTTACTATGGTGCGGTGTGCAGTTGCTGGTGAGAATATGCTTCAGGTTGTCTGTGGGCGAGGACTGGCCTGCCACCCAAGGCCTGTGAAAGTGTGGGATCATTGTCCAGGATGGGTTGTAGATCCCTGATGATGCGTTGTAGGGGTTTTAGCTGGGGACTGTATGTGATGGCCAGTGGAGTCCTGTTGGTTTCTTTCTTGGGTTTGTCTTCCAGTAGGAGGCTTCTGGGTACACGTCTGGCTCTGTTGATCTGTTTCCTTATTTCCTCATGTGGGTACTGTAGTCTTGAGAATGCTTGGTGGAGATTTTCTAGGTGTTGGTCTCTGTCTGCGGGGTTAGAGCAGATACGGTTGTACCCCTACAACGCATCATCAGGGATCTACAACCCATCCTGGACAATGATCCCACACTTTCACAGGCCTTGGGTGGCAGACCAGTCCTCGCCCACAGACAACCTGCCAACCTGAAGCATATTCTCACCAGCAACTGCACACCGCACCATAGTAACTCTAGCTCAGGAACCAATCCATGCAACAAACCTCGATGCCAACTCTGCCCACATATCTACACCAGCAACACCATCACAGGACCAAACCAGATCAGCCACAACATCACCGGTTCATTCACCTGCACTTCCACCAATGTAATATATGCCATCATATGCCAGCAATGCCCCTCTGCTATGTACATCGGCCAAACTGGACAGTCTCTAAGGAAAAGGATAAATGGACACAAATCAGACATTAGGAATGGCAATATACAAAAACCTGTAGGAGAACACTTCAACCTCCCTGGCCACACAATAGCAGATCTTAAGGTGGCCATCCTACAGCAAAAAAACTTTAGGACCAGACTTCAAAGAGAAACTGCTGAGCTCCAGTTCATCTGCAAATTTGACACCATCAGCTCAGGACTAAACAAAGACTGTGAATGGCTTGCCAATTACAGAACCAGTTTCTCCTCCCTTGGTTTTCACACTTCAGCTGCTGGAACAGGGCCTCATCCTCCCTGATTGATCTAACCTCGTTATCTCTAGCTTGCTTCTTGCTTGCTTATATATACCTGCCCCAGGAAATTTCCACCACTTGCATCCGAAGAAGTGGGTATTCACCCACGAAAGCTCATGCTGCAAAACGTCTGTTAGTCTATAAGGTGCCACAGGATTCTTTGCTGCTTTTACAGAAGTAAAAGGGTGCTTTAAGCAAGTATTTTAGCAGACCTGATTCTACTGTTGAACTGGAAGAGCTCAGTGAAGATGCAGATATGGTTGAAAATTATCCAGTAGAACATACAACACAGACAGAGAACGACAGCATTGACGAAGAATTTGAAGAGCCAAATCAGTCTGAAGAAGACACTCAAGACAGTCACGGTGAAGAGAAGACTACAAAAAGGGTTGTAACTGATGCTGAAGGTACTGAGGATCAAGAATGCTTTTCTGATAATAAAGATGCAAGTGGTTTAGATCCAGAGCAGAAAGGCAACTTCAACTCTGCTGACCAAACAGAAATATCTGAAGATCTTGGCCAGAATACATTAGCCAGTGTATCAGGGAGTATTTAGTAAAACAAGGGCTGCCTAAAATTATTGTAGAAGATTTCCCTAAAAATAAGATTGGGAAACACTTTTCAAAGTTTCACTGCAAAAGGAAACTTTCAGATGGTGAAATTGTACCTCGTTCATGGGTGATATACTCAGTGTGAGCCGACAAGATCTTTTGTTATTACTGTAAGATTTTTTTTGCAATAATGTGACAAGTTCATTAGCATCTAATGGTTTTAATGACTGGTCTAATATTCATACGAGATTGGCTGAGCATGAAAACTCAAAAGGACGTTTACAAGCTGTGCTTAGTTGCTGCGACCTTCAGCAAAGGTTATCTGCTGAAAAAAACATTGACACAATACAACCAAAACTTATTGACCAAGAAGCAAAATGCTGGCATCCAGTTTTTGAGAGACTAGTCGCTGTCATTCAGTTGCTAACAGAACAAAACATCATTTTGTGCTGGCTGGGAACATCATAAAATGGAAATTTTCTTGGAGTTATTGAATTACTGGGAAAGTTTGACCCAGTGATGCAGGAACATTTACGAAGAATCAAGAACAAAGAAATACATGACCATTATTTAGGAAAAAACATTCTAAACGAACTTATTAATATTGTAGGGAATGCTGTTAAACATGAAATAATAGCTCGAATTAAGGCTGCTAAGTATTTTGCTATTATACTCGACTGCACTTCTGACATTAGTCACCAAGAACAAATGTCATTGATAATTAGGTATGTGGCTGATGGTGTATCACCAAATATTCCGGCAGGAGTATATGAACATTTCATTAAGTTCATAGTAGTAGAAAGCAGCACAGGTGAATATTTGTACAATATCCTTTTAAGTGAACTCGAAGACCTGGGATTGGACGTTGCAAATATCCATCGGCAGGGCTATGACAACGGTGCATATATGAAGGAAACATATCAGGTGTACAAGCACGACTTTTGAAAACAAACCCAAGAGCTTTTTTTTACACCATGTGCATGTCACAATTATAATCTCATTTTGGGAGACATGGCCAAAACATGTCCTGATGTGATGAGTTTCTTTGGAGCCTTGCAGCATATTTGTCCTTTTTTCTGCATCTACTAAAAGATGGACTATTTTTAGAAAATGTGTTACTGGCCTTTCTGTAAAGCCTCTTTGCGAAACACGATGTGAATGTAAAATGCAAAATGTCAAAGCTCTGTGGTACCAAGCAGGGGAGTTTTATGATGCACTCGTAGAGGTAGCAGAAACAATTGATGATGCTCAAGCAAAAAGTGAAGCTGAATCGCTGGCTATTCAAATGAAGAATTATAAGTTTTTGGTTTCGCTAGTTTTCTGGCATGATTTACTTTTCCAAGTGAATTTTGTGAGCAAAGAGATACAGCGTGATACAATGGATATTTCTGAAGGTATTTCTTCATTCGAAAAACTTTGTAACTGGTTAAAAATGTACAGAGAGAAGGGTTTTCAAGAAGTGTTAATTGGTGCCAATGAACTTGCCAAAGATCTAGATGTGACTCCAGTATTCCAGACTAAAAGCTTGCACAAACGAAAAAAAACAATTTGAGTACGAGTCTGCAGACGAGCCTTTTTCTGATCCAAAAGAAGCTTACAGAGTGCAATGCTTCAATCAAGTCTTAGACAAAGCTTTACAGTGACTTCAACCAAGGTTTGAACAGTTACAAAAGCATGTGAGTTTATTTGGATTTTTATGCAAATTCAAAAATGTTCCCAAGGGCACTATATGAAAATCTGCTGCAGATCTGGATCTTGAATTGACAAATGTGAAACTAGTGCAGGAAAATGAACAAGTTTCAACTGTAAAATCAGTTGACATAAATGGCTACAAGCTTTGTGAAGAACTAGAAGCATTAAAGCCAATTATTTCGTCTGATTGTAGAACCCCCCTAAAAATGCTTCAATATCTGGCATATAATAACCAATCAACATAGCAATTTGAATCTTCCTGACTATTCCGGTAACTGTAGCCTCAGGAGAGAGGAGCTTCTCCACATTAAATCTAATTAAAACATATCTGCAATCAACAATGCAGGAAGACCGATTTAAACAGTTTGGCAATCATGTCAACTGAATGCAGAGTAATGAAGAGCTTACAGTTAGGCAATATACTGAAAGATTTTGCTGAACAAAAAGCAAGGAAGATAAAGTTTTAAAAACATATAGGTGAGGTGTACAATAAAGTTTCTCTTAATCAACTTGATATTTATAATATAAAAGCAGCAGAGTCCTGTGGCACCTTATAGACTAACAGACGTATTGGAGCACGAGCTTTCATGGGTTAATACCCACTTCGTCGGATGCATGCATTTATAATATATGACGTATTAGGGGGCTTATTCCTTCACCCTCTCACTTCCCTGGTCCTTCTCCCATGAACAGAGAGCAACAATACCCAAAGTCCAAAGGTGCAAACAATTCGATGTTTATGGGGGTGAACTTCCAGCAAGCAATGATTCCAGTTTCCTTCCTTAGTGTCCCCCTTCCCAGCTCTGACACCACAAAGCCTTGCCTCTGTCCCTGTTTCTGTTCCCATTTCCCCCTTTAGCAAAACATGATCCCAATACCCGCATCTCCAGTCCCTGTTCCCATCTCCCCCTTACGTCCTGACTGCAGACTATATAGTAAAACTTGAGTTCTGCTTAGCTATACCTTAACCAAACATTTTATTGAAAAGTAACCAATCCTAACTTATTGTAACATGGTTATTTAACCAATTATATCCCACCACCTTAATTAGTTTACATCCAGCAAAATTAATTATACAGCAGACAGAAACAATTACAAAACCAGACAGAGACCATGCAAATAAACACACAAAAGGATACAGAAGTGAGGATTTCACAACTACAGCTATACAAACATAAGGGTTTTCCAGCTGTGTCTATTGATAAGTGAGTTCTTACCAGACAGAAAACTATTAAACTAAATATCCTTTTACATGTTCTAGGCTCCTAACAGCCCCATTTTGCCTTATTTCAGTGTGACTAAACAAGGCCTCAGACCTGGTCTACACTGAGGGGGGGAGGTGGGGCGTGTCGATGTAAGATACGCAACTTCAGCTACGGTATCTTATTCCGACTTACCTCCCGTCCTCACGGCGCAGGATCGACGTCCGCGGCTCCCCCGTTGACTCCACTACCGCCGCTTGCTCCAGTGGAGTTCCGGAGTCAATGGGGAGCACATTCGGGGATCGATCGCTACCCGCCGATACGACGGGTAGTCTGGACGTACCCTCAGACTGTCACAGTGAGAGAAGGCCCTTACACAGATAGACAATGATTTTGATTTTCTTTTATACCTCTATAACTAGTTAAGTGATAAGAATACACCTAAATTCTAAAAGTATAGGCCAGACAGGCTTGAATATCTATATCCTAACATGACGCAATGTACACAATATATAATTTTGTTCTTATTTATATAGTTATGGAAAGTAAATAATACATGGAAGAAATAAAAGGCTTTTTTTTACATTTTTTTTTAAGTCATCCCTGCTGGGGCCCCGCCGAAAATGTTCGAATTGAGCCCCGCACTTCCTAAAGCTGGCCCCGGTGCTAGGGATGGGTATGAAAGTGACTCTGCACAAATAGTCTCTCGTCACCCCACATCTCTCCTCCCCTTAGCAATTGCAGGAGCCGATCCAGCCATAGGGGAGTGAACACCCAGGAATGGCTGTCTGTCCCATCTCCTGGACCTCCCCCTCTAGCGGAAACACAAGGAGAAAAGGGAGAGAGAGATTGATAGGGGCAGTGGGAGAAATAATTGGGGAGAGATTCCCAGTTCTCTAACCTACCCCCCGCCCCCCCACACACACACACTTACTGCAGCATCCCTGGGCAGATTCCCTTTCCAGTGAACAAGGTGAGGTGCAGGGAAAGGAAAAGTCAATTCCTGACTCTCTGTGTGCCCCCGGCTGTGGGAGTGTGCTGGCCTGGGGACAATGGCAGGGGAAATCCCCCAAGTCACTCCTTTTGTTCTGCTCTTGTCTCATATTTGGTTCCCAGACTTTGTTACTGGGACGGTTTCGAAAAGGTCTCGGCTTAGTGCTAGTGCGGTGGGCCGGGTCAGTGATGTAATAAAATGACCAAACATTTCCTCAGAATAGAATCGTAGAACTGTAGGGCTGGAATGAACCATGAGAGGTCACCTAGTCCAGCCCCCCCAACGCTGAGGTATTTGTCCAACCTGTCCTTAAAACCTCCCCTGGTAACCTAGCCTTCGTCACAAGTGAGTCACATGTCTGGCTCAGATTCAGTTTGTGACCCACTATAACCCCCAGATCCTTTTGAGTAGTACTGCCCCCATGCCAGTTAGTCCCCAGTTTGTAGTTGTGCATTGGATTTTCCCTCCCCAAAATGTAGTACTTTGCACTTGTCTTTATTGAATTTCATCTTGTTCATTCAGATCAATTCTCTAATTTATAAAGGTAATTTTGAATTCTAATCCTGTTCTCCAACATGTTTGTAACTCTTCCCCGCTTGGTGTCATCCTCAAATTTAATAAGCACACTCTCCATTCCACTATCCAAGTCATTAATAAAAATATTGAGTGGTACCAGAGTGAGGATTGGCTCCTGTGGGACTGCATTAGATACATCCTCCCATTTTTGTCAGTGAGCCATTAATAATTACTCTTTGAGTACAGACTTTCAAGTACATGACATTTCCTTTGTTAGCTGATGAGAATGTCATGGGGTCTTCTGTCAAAAGTCTTACTAAAATTAAGATATGTCATGTCTAGAGTGTCATAAGGTCAGTACCCCTGTTAAAGCAGGAATTAGATTGGTTTGGCATTGTTTGTATTCGATAATCTATGCTGGCTATAACATCACTTTACTATCCTCTAAGTGCTTATACATTGATTGTTTAATACATTTTTCTTTCTGGGTATCTAAACTAGGCTTGACTGGCCTCTATTTCCCAGGTCTTCATTGTTCCCTTTTTTGAAGACAGGTTTTATGTTTGCCCTTCTCCAGTCTTGTGGGACTTCACCATCGTCCCGGAGTTGTCAGAGATCATTGTTAACTGTTCCAAGATTGCTTCAGCTAATTCCTGGAGTAGCCCAGGATGAATTTCATTTGGCCCTGCTCACTTTAATAAAGGCATTAAAAACCTTTGTCTTGTTGATGTCATCTATTATTAGCTCTTCTTCTTCTCTGGTAAGTAGAGGACCTACACTTTCCTTCCCCTGTCTCTAGCTCCTAATATATTTATAGAACACTTATCTTATTGCCTTTTTTGTATTACTTCCAAAGATGTAACTCATTCTGTGAGTTAATCTTTCTGATTTTGTCCCCACATGCTTGTGCAATTCTTTTGTACTCATCCATAGACATTTGTCCATGATGCCACTTTTTATAGGATTCCTTTTTATTTTCTGGTCATGAAAGAGCTTATGATAGAGCCATATTGGTTACCACTCAACAAAGAAATCTTTGTGCCATTGTCGATAGTTCTCTGAAAACATCCACTCATTATGCAGTGACCTTCAAAAAAAGCTAACCAAATATTAGGAACCGTTCAGGAAGTGGTAGGTAATAAGGGGGGAGAGATAGCTCAGGCCTGGTCTACACTATGTGTTTATACCGAATTTAGCAGCATTAAACCGATTTAACCCTGCACCTGTCCATACAGCGTAGCCCTTTATAATCAATATAAAGGGCTCTTAAAACTGATTTCTGTACTCCTCCCCGACGAGGGGAGTAGCGCTGAAATCGGTATTGCCATGTCGAATTAGGGTTAGTGTGGCTGCAATTCAACGGTATTGGCCTCCGGGGCGGTATCCCACAGTGCACCATTGTGACCGCTCTGGAAAGCCATCTGAACAAGGATGCACTGGCCAGGTAGACAGGAAAAGTCCTGCGAACTTTTGAATTTCATTTCCTGTTTGGCCAGCGTGGAGAGCTCACCAGCACAGGTGACCACGCACAGCTCATCTGCACAGGTAACAATGCAGTCTCCTGAGAATCAAAAAAGAGCTCCAGCATGGACTGGATGGGAGGTACTGTATCTGATCGCTGTATGGGGAGAGGATTCCGTGCTAACAGAACTCTGTTCCAAAAGACGAAATGAAAAAACATTTGAAAAAATTTCCAAGGCCATGATGCAGAGAGGCCACACCAGGGACTCAGTACAGTGCCGTGTGAAAGTTAAGGAGCTCAGACAAGCCTACCAGAAAACCAAAGAAGCAAACGGAAGGTCCGGGGCAGGGCCGAAAACATGCCGCTTCTATGCTGAGCTGCATGCAATTCTAGGGGGGTCCGCCACCACTACCCCACCCCTGTCCGTGGATTCCGAGGTGGGGGTGGTAATCTGAGCTATGCCTGAGGATTCTGCAGATGGGGAAGATGAGGAGGAGGAAGAGGAGGACGAGCTTGCAGAGAGCACACAGCACTTCGTTCTCCCCAACAGCCAGGAGCTTTTTCTCACCCTGACGGAATTACCCTCCCAGCCCTTCCAAGCCACTATCCCAGACAATGAAGCCATGGAAGGGACCTCTGGTGAGTGTACCTTTGTAAATATAAAACATGGTTTAAAAGCAAGTGTTTTAATGATTAATTTGCCCTGAGGACTTGGGATGCATTCGCGGCCAGTAAAGTTACTGGAAAAGTCTGTTAACATGTCCCTGGAGGATTTCCACTCCATCCCCAGACATCTCCATGAAGCTCTCCTGGAGGTACTCCAAAAGCCTTTGCAGAAGGTTTCTGGGCCTGATGGGGCTGGAGGTGCAGGAGATGGCGGAGCAGGAGGGGACACCCTTTCAATGTCCTCTTGACCTTTATGCCCACCCTGGTTGCCCTGCCTGTGCATGAAGGGTTTCTCAAGATAGCCAAGATCCTTTGGCAAACCCCCTCCTCCACTCCTCCCACCTCGAAATAGGCCGAGAAGAAGAATTTTGTTCTGGCCAAAGGTTTCAAATACCTTTATGCCCACCCACCCCTGGGTTTGCTGGTTATGTCTGCGGCCAACAACAAGGACAAACAAGGTCACACCTCCTCAGTTCCCAAGACCAAAGAGGCCAAAAGGCTCAACCTATTTGAGAAAAAAGTTTATTCTACCACGAGCTTACAATTTTGGGTAGCAAACCATCAGGCCCTGTTGGGCAGATATAACTTTAACCTCTGGGACGGTCTCAAAAAGTTCCCACATGGTCTAGCCCAAGAGTTCGGCACCCTAGTGGAGGAGGCTACCATGGCAGCCAGATGCTCCCTGTAGATGACATGGCACGCAGTGGACTTGGTGGCTTGGGTGGTCACATTGGCGGTTTTATGTGTCGCAGCTCCTGGCTCCAAACAGCAGGCTTCTCCCAGGAGATGCAGACTTCAATTCAAGACATCCCCTTCGTCGGGGTTGGTCTTTTCTCCGAGCAGATGGACACCAGGCTGCACAGGTTGAAGGACACTAGAGCTACCCTTCGCTTGTTGGGCATGCACATATCACAGTCTGCCCCAGCTAACAAGACTGGCAACCCCATCATGGCTCTGCATTAAAAAGAGATGCTAGTTTTAGTCATCAATGCCCTTCTTCCTCCCATTCACCTGTGCAACCTGAACCCGCCAAACATCTAGTGAGCCAAAAATGCTTATTTTGAGGATGCGCCCAAGAGCGAAGCCGCAGACAGCCACCTGGATCCTTTCCACATTTTCCTCAACCGCCTCTCTCCCTACCATTCGGCCTGGTAGCAGGTTACATTGGACTGCTAGGTCCTGGACATAATAGTTCGGGGCTATAACCTGCAATTTTTCACCGTTCCTCCCTCCCACCCTCTCACTTCCCCGTCCCTTTTCAGGGACCCTTCTCATGAGCAACTCCTCATTCAGGAGGTCGAAAAGCTCGTGGACTTGGGGGCTGTGCAGAAGGTTCCTTGAGACATGTAAGGAAGAGGATTCTACTCCTGCTACTTCCTAATCCTGAAGGCCAAAGGGGGCCTAAGACCACAGGTGACCACGCATCACCTCCGCATCTCTCAAGAAGTTGAAGTTTTGCTTGGTCTCTCTAGCCTCCATCATCCCTTCCCTGGATCTGGGAGACTGGTATGCCACTCTCAACTTTAAGGATGTTTACTTTCATGTCTACATATTCCTGGGACACAGGCGTTTCCTGCGTTTCATGCTGGCTGGGCGCCACTTCCAGTTCACAGCGCTTCCCTTTGGCCTGTCCTCGGCTCCCAGAATGTTCACAAAACGCATGATGCCCGTGGCAGCTTATCTGACACATCGAGGGATCCAGATCTTCCCATATCTCAATGACTGGCTCATCAAGGGCAGGTCTCCGGGGCAGGTGCAAAGGAGCCTCGATCTGGTGCCCTCCACCTGCAGTGACCTGGGCCTACTAATAAACACATATAAGTCCACGTTGACGCCAGTCCAGTGCATAGAATTTATTAGAACGTTTCTCGACAACTTGCGGGCCAGGGCCTGCTTTCTGGAGGTGCATTTTTAGGCCATATTGGACCTGATTTCCCACGTAAAGAGCCACCTGCTCACCATGGCCCACATGTGCCCGCGACTGATGGGCCACATGGCCGCATGCGCGTACATGGTCAGCCATGCTCGACTTCATCTGCGGCCTCTGCAAGCATGGCTGGCCTCGGTCTATATCCCTAGCAGGCACGCCCTGGACTGAGTCGTCACGGTGCTGAGCCACATCCTCTCATCCCTGGACTGGTGGCTGGATCCCAAGTCGGTGCTGCAAGAGGTTCCCTTCATGACCCTATCCTCGTCACTCGCCCTCCTCTTGGACATGTAGGTCCTGACAGATAATACTGCCACAATGTATTACATCAACGGACAGGGCGGTGTCAGATCTTCAGCCCTTTGCTGGGAGGCGCTCAGCCTCTGGGACCTTTGTGTGCAGCATGCCATTGATCTAGTATCCGCCCACCTGCCAGGAACCAAGAACGTCCTGGCAGATCACCTCAGCAGGACCTTCTCATCTCGCCATGAATGGTAACTCCATCCAGAGGTGGACAACCTAATCCTCCACAGGTGGGGGACGCTGCAGGTGGACCTGTTTGCATCCAGGCAGAACAGAAAGTGCCACGTGTTCGGTTCTCTGCAGGGAAGGGACAAAAGCTCCCTGTCAGAAGCCTCCTTGATTCAGTGGTCGGGAGCACTGATGTCTGCCTTCATGCCAGTGCCTTTAATCCACAAGATCCTGCTAAAGATGATGCAAAACAAAGCAAATGTCATCCTCATAGCCCCTGCATGGCCTCACCAACACTGGTTTGGCATGCTGTTGAGTCTTTCGGCGGCCACCTCACTGCAACTGCCTCTTTGGCCGGATCTGCTGCATCTGTATCTGGCGACACTGCACCTGACAGCTTGGCTTCTGCGTGGATAAGCATGGACGAATGGGAGTGCTCTGATGGTGTCTGTTGTCAGAGTGGTACCGGTGTGGTGCTCTGCTTTCTCCAATGTTGATATCACTTGGCTGCGTGCATGTGTTCCCTCTGTGTGCTGCCCCAGCTCTGCGCAGATAGCTGGCATGGCAGACCCGACGAGAACCCCCAATAACCACAGAGTCCAGTAAGATGCAAAGCTACGTCGGCTAGGTTTATTGCGACCTCGGACACAATTGCAGTTCCCTGTAGGTTTCTTAGCCTAATTCAGGGCATACTACAAGAAAGTGCCTCTTGGCAATGGACCCGGCTCAGTCAGTGGCGGGACTTTCCACTGCCCCCTCGGTCGAACAAAGACACCGCCCCAGGGATGCATTCTTATACACAGGTACAAACAAGTTACACATCGCTCCTGACGTATGAGGTGCAACCCTTCCACGTAGCAAGGTACAACCCCTCTACGTATTAAGGTGCCGCCTCTCACCTTGTACATGTTGGTTCGATCAAAACTCTATCCATCATATTACCCTTTTGCCTCTGTCATTGGGATGGGCCAGCCTGTTCCTTGTTATCTGTGTGGAATGTGCAAGTATGTGAATGTTCAGTACCTTTTAGGTACATATCTTCTTGCAGCATCAGCCCTTTCTTTGCCAACTTCTGTGAGCAGGGCCTGCCTCTGGCTCACAGCTTAACTTTGCTTTATGTTAGCAAAGTCTTGACCATTACTTCAGTTCAGGCCTCAGGCCTTATACCAGGCCTTGATACCAAGGTTTATATCTCAGGGCCTCTTCTTACTACATTCCCCCACTTTTTGTCTTTTTATGGGGAGGATGTTTACCCATCGTCCCGGAAAAGCATAATGCATGGACTAAAGATAACCCAGTGGGCTAAACACTGTTATGTGGTTACCTTATTTTACCATCCATATACTTATGCCCCATCTGTCTGTTTAGTCTGCACATTCCCTCGTACGACTGTTAGGCAGATTTTATTATCCAATTATTTTTTTAGTCCCTTATGGTGGGCCTGGGAATGTTAGGCCCGGGACCATGACTGAGGAATGTAATATTATGATTGAGCCTTAGAGGCACTCCCAAATAATTAATATATATGAATTATATGGATATGGCATATATATTTGTAGCGTGTATGGGCATATATGTATAGTATGTATGTGTACATATGACACCACCTTATATTCAAGCATAACTATGTTTTTCCAGTCTGCTGGTGTACTCTGGCCCTTTTACTTTGGTGACACAGATAGAAACACACTCCTATTAGGGTAATTCCAGTGACTATCTCTCTCATTATTAGTAGTGGGCTGAGTGTTTTAAAATACTGGGATAGGGATTGTGATAATGTGTCCCACACTGCTATGTATATGAGAAGTAAAACAAAAATTTGGAGTAGTGACACTACCACTGAGGCCTTTATATATAAATGTATTGTAATTAGTTACTACATGTACTGTCCATTCATGTTATAGGTTATCCTTAAGGCTGGTTGTCACCCTCTGGTCAGGAAACAGAAGTGGGTAGCTTCTCTGTTCCATTGGTTGCTGTAGATCCAGTTGTTTCTTATGGATGCTGTCTTCCAGATAACCTACTGAACAGACAGTAACCAGTTTATCAAATATTGCTGTGTCAGGATTTAATATTGGTACCCAGACACTGAACAAGATTGTTTTGAATAACATGTGCCTCAGTTAGGATGCAGTGTTACTGACCCAAATTATGACTGGTACTAACAGGCAATTTGTTTACCCAATTTGTAGTTACTATGTAACTTAGTTTCTTTACCAATTTGTTTTTTCCTTGTCTTCATGTTGTTTGCTGCTATTCGTTTGTTGATTTTTACCTGTGTGTTGGTTAAACAATTTAGCAAAGTTATACATATTGTACAGCAATCCTACAATACAACAATAATATAGCAGTACAATGATAATACAGTAGTACAGCAATAATACAGTTGTTTTTAAAGTTGAAATTAAATGACAGTTTTCCTGGTCCAGCTAGTGGTTTTTAGCTGATTGTTAAATTAATTGTCCATATATGGTAGATAGAGGTGTATTTGACCAGTCTCTTATTTATAAAACACTTCATTTTTCTTTTCTTGATGATTGGGGGTTTCTTCACTGTATACAGATATGAACTGGTGTCTTCAGGGTGTGATATTTTTTGGCGTCTTTGGTCTGTGGGATACAACTTAAACAACTTTTGTTAGATAACATAGTAAAGTTTTTTTGTTTGTTTTCAGTAACCCAAACTTAATACACAGTTTTAACTTAGTTTCTTTACAATGTAATAAAAACAATGTAATAGGGACCAAGCCTTTTATAACACAAGCTATACTTTTGCAATTGTTGTATAGACATTCATTTTCATTTGGGGTGCATTACTAATATTTCATACTAAATGTAATGCTTAACAGCTAAAATAAATGTTTACGATCTTCCATGAGAAGGTATATTGCTTTCCCTTGCTGAACACTTTGTTTCAGCAAAAGAGTTAGTAACATAATTTTAACTAGCTTTTTAGAGTTAATTTGCTTGTGATACCAACTTCATTCTTGTTAACTGTTTAGAAGCACAAACCTTAACAACCATTGCTTTCCATTAACATAACATAACAACATATAAAAGAAAAGCATATAAAATTAAACCAACTATAAAATTAAACCAAAATAAATTTTAAATACAGATACATGTATACCCTCAAATACCCTCAAAGTATTTACTTTTATGATGCTTTGTTATGTTTGGGAGCCAAAGGTGGAAACCTGTTGAAAATGTGAAAACCTGTTGAAATTGTACCCTCACTTGAAACTGGGGGGTTTCAAGGTGAGGACCCGCATGCCACCATGTCAAAGGTCTCACCCCCACTTGGAACTGTTGGGCTCCAATGTGGGGACCTGACTTGGTTTCCCTCTAAACTAAAATCCTAGTTTAGATCTAGTAAGCTGCCACCACTCAATCAGGATATGTGGATTGAGACACAGTCCTTCCCCAAAATCCTATGGGATTCCCAGAGCCCCAAATCCATGGAGTTCTTACACCCAGGAGAAACAAACCATTCCCCCTGCTTCCTCCCCCCTCCCTTTTCCTAGGAGAGATACCGGGATCTAACTACAGAGGGATACCTCCCCCTGTTCTTTCCCTGAGAATCCACCCAAGGAAAGACCAAACAAGTCCTTAATATAAAAGAATTTATTAAGAGAACAAAAAGAAAATACAGAATCTCTATGAGCCCAAGCTAGACACTCATAGGGAATAACCTTATCAATCTCTGGAGAGAATCCCCCCTCCCCCTTTCTCAGTAAAAAGCAATATCAGCAAACAGGAATAGAGCATTTCCTTTAGCAAACACACAATTGCAAATATAGAAATCAAATCATAAGACTAATTCGCCTTTCTAATTAATACTCACTATTAATTAGTAGAAACTACTCCAGGAGAACTTGGAGACATGACTGTCCTCTTCTAGATTCAAAAGAGTTCTCACACAGAACACAGACAAAAGCTTCCCTCCACAGAGATTTGAAATTATCTCATCTCTGATTGGTCCTCTGGTCAGGTGGTCACCAGGTTACTGAGCTTGTTAACCCTTTCCAGGGAAAAGAGACCTTAACCCTGATCTGTTTATTTATGACACCAACTTCATTCTTGTTAACTGTTTAGAAGCACAAACCTTAACAACCATTGCTTTCCATTAACATAACATAACAACATATAAAAGAAAAGCATATAAAATTAAACCAACTATAAAATTAAACCAAAATAAATTTTAAATACAGATACATGTATACCCTCAAATACCCTCAAAGTATTTACTTTTATGATGCTTTGTTATGTTTGGGAGCCAAAGGTGGAAACCTGTTGAAAATGTGAAAACCTGTTGAAATTGTTTGGTTAGCTTTATGCATAAATCGTTATTTTAAAACATTTTGGTTATGACATTCTTATAACTATATTTAAAAGTGCAAACAAGTTTATAAAAAGCCCAAACAAGAAATTGACATTTGTTAATATTATCTTTACCTTAATGTTGAGGTTTCCCCTAACAATTTTCTTTGAATAACAAATTTTAAAAAAAAACAACCAAAAACTTAAAAAACAAAACTGTGATTGATAAAAGAGAATTATTTTTGTTTGCAATTGCATTATTTGTTGAGGCAAAAATATATGTCCATATACTTGTAACTGAAACCTTTTTGAACTTTGCACAAAAAATTGGTGTTAATAATATGATTATACTCCAACCATGATCTTAAAATAGTGTGGTACCACATATACTTATATTTTTTAAAAAAGGGTATACAATTGAATTTTGTTGCAACAAAATAAAAATAATAATAATAATAAAAAAAATAGTCACGTGACACACACAACATAGACACAAGACACACACATGACATTCAGGACAAACTTACAATTAAAAACAAATGGCGCCAGAATTCTGTTCATAACAATACAAAATAACACAACCAAAAATAAAAAGTAAAAAGGGTTAAAGATTTGAATAAACAAGTTATTACCTTATTTAAAACTTGTAGCATATATTTGATAAAAATATATATTAATATTTGCCAAATGTATTGTATTAATTTGGTAACCAGGAATTTTGCTTTACTTTATATTTAACATTATTTTAAAACTCTGCTGTATGGAAATAAGAAAAGCCCATGTTTCAAATATTAGTTAGTGGTTAGGATTAGAAGCAGAGAGTGCACTTCTGTTGCTTGGCAACCATATCTTCAAGAAAGTTAGGGATAATTCCAGCTATTGCATTCCTGAAGGGTTAAAATAATTAATTTACTGAATTTAAAGTTTTTACCTTGTTTTCTTTTTGTTTCTTGTTTTGTTCTGTTTTCAATTGCTTTATATTTTGGAGGTTTCTGTAAAAACTATAACTTTTAACTTTTAAAATAAAGAGAGAGAGCAGAAGTGAGCAGAGGCGGGGGAAAAGGGAAGGGGAGTGAAGAGCAACCTAGGAAGGTAGTGAGACCTGAGCCAAGAGAGATTAACTCTATCAAGGTATTTGGAAGTACAGGCAGCAGCAGCACGTTTAGCAAACTGAGAAAACATATCAAGACAAAACTTAACCGGTATGTAAAAATATTTGAAAAAGAAGGTTCTATTTTCAAATTATGAGTGTGGAGTGTGGTTCCATGGGTCAAAGCAATTGGGAACCTGCACAGTTGGGAACTGCGCCCCTGGTATTTATCCTGGCTTTCAGAGGAGATTGGGGGTAGTTACCTGCTCTTGTAAAACCTGAATTTGTTCCCCCAGTGTCTGTTGCTTTTGTGTGCATGCCAAATGGATAGTGGGAGTGCCCTTTTTTGCTGCAGTTAACTGTTTTTGGGCAACTCCATGTGTTAATGCATTAATTCTAGGTGTTAACCCGCTTAATTTCAGTTTTTTACTTTGAAATTATTTTTTATTTACTCTCCTGCGATCAAGTCGCAGTTCCTGTCTCCTAATGTGCTCTGTGAACTGTTCCATTTTTTCCTTCATTTGATTTACCAATTCAGTGAGAGTATTGTTTGCTACTCTTTCCTTCTGTGCACTTACTTGTCCCGTTCTGACAGGCACCAGTCTAGGTTGCGGTTTAAGTTTAACCGGAACCTGGCTTTTATCATAAGGTGGTGGTTGCAATACAGTGCTCCCAGTTTCATTTATTAATTTTACTTGGGCCACCTTTTTCCACTTCTGTCCCCATTCTTCAGGCACAGGGTAGCTACCTGAAGCCTGCTGTTTACCACTAATATTTATATTTATAACAGGGGACGGCATATGTATTTTTTGTAGGTTCCTTACAGCTGTTTCCAGTGTTTTACTCTGTTCCTGTACTGGTTGTCTCTGGGCTGCTTGCCACCCTGCAAGGGGGGTGGGAGCATTCCAGGGCTGTGTAGCTTATTTTGATTCTTTTAACTTTTTCTTTGTTACTGTTACTTGCAGAATTATTGCTTTTTTACTTTTATTTTTTAGAGCCTCGGTTTCTACCATCGCTCTACATATGCCAGTCCATGTTTCCCCATTCTTCAATTCATATGGACCCCCCTTACTGGCAATCCAGCGGGTCCAAGAGTTATCAAACTCTGTGGGGATCATAAGAGAGGGGATCAGGGGGTTCTCTAGCTCGAGATTTGCTGCCATGTTGGATTGCGATTCTTACCACGGCAGGTTCGCTTACTCACCAGATCAGCGGTCGGGGTCACCAGTGTTGTCAGAGTGGTACCGGTGTGGTGCTCTGCTTTCTCCAATGTTGATATCACTCGGCTGCGTGCGTGTGTTCCCTCTGTGTGCTGCCCCAGCTCTGTGCAGATAGCTGGCACGGCAGACCCGACGAGAACCCCCAATAACCACAGAGTCCAGTAAGATGCAAAGCCACGTCGGCTAGGTTTATTGCGACCTCGGACACAATTGCAGTTTCCTGTAGGTTTCTTAGCCTAATTCAGGGCATACTACGAGAAAGTGCCTCTTGGCAATGGACCCGGCTCAGTCAGTGGCGGGACTTTCCACTGCCCCCTCGGTCGGACAAAGACACCGCCCCAGGGATGCATTCTTATACACAGGTACAAACAAGTTACACATCGCTCCTGACGTATGAGGTGCAACCCTTCCACGTAGCAAGGTACAACCCCTCTACGTATTAAGGTGCCGCCTCTCACCTTGTACATGTTGGTTCGATCAAAACTCTATCCATCATATTACCCTTTTGCCCCTGTCATTGGGATGGGCCACCTGTTCCTTGTTATCTGTGTGGAATGTGCAAGTATGTGAATGTTCAGTACCTTTTAGGTACGTATCTTCTTGCAGCATCAGCCCTTTCTTTGCCAACTTCTGTGAGCAGGGCCTGCCTCTGGCTCACAGCTTAACTTTGCTTTATGTTAGCAAAGTCTTGACCATTACTTCAGTTCAGGCCTCAGGCCTTATACCAGGCCTTGATACCAAGGTTTATATCTCAGGGCCTCCTCTTACTACAGTGTCCAACAGGTCCTGCTGGGCAGCAGGAAACCCTCCACCATGGCTACCTACCTGGCAAAGTGGAAGTGGTTCATGTGTTGGGCCTCTGACACATTTGCGCTGAAAAGGCCCCACTGCAGCACATCCTGGACCTTTGCTGCACCTTAAGCTCCTGGGCCTGTCGCTGTCTTTCTTCAGGGTACACCTGGCAGTCATTTTGTCGTTCCACACTCTGTTTCAAGGTAAGACCTGGGGAGTATAGTGGATGAGAAGCTGGATATGAGTCAGCAGTGTGCCCTTGTTGCCAAGAAGGCTAATGGCATATTGGGCTGCATTAGTAGAAGCATTGCCAGCAGATCGAGGGAACTAATTATTCCCCTCTATTCGGCACTGGTGAGGTCACATCTGGAGTATTGCATCCAGTTTTGGGCACCCCACTACAGAAAGGATGTGGACAAATTGGAGAGGGCAGTGAAAATTATTAGGGGTCTGGGGCACATGACTTATGAGGAGAGGCTGAGGGAATTGGGATTGTTTAGTCTGCAGAAGAGAAGAGTGAGGGAGGATTTGATAGCAGCCTTCAACTACCTGAAGGTGGGTTCCAAAGAGGATGGAGCTCGGCTGTTCTCATTGGTGTCAGATGACAGAACAAGGAGCAATGGTCTCTAGTTGCAGTGAGGGAAGTCTATGTTGAACTACAAGGGTGGGGAAGCACTGGAATGGGTTACCTAGGGAGGTGGTGGAATGTCCATCCTTAGAGGTTTTTAAGGCCCAGCTTGACAAAGCCCTGGCTGGGATGATTTAGTTGATGTTGGACTAGATGACCTCCTGAAGTCTCTTCCAACCTTTAAAAAAAAAAAAAGAAACTGTCTTCGCCCATTCCATGATGGCGCACAGTTCTTGAAAGGTCTGGAGTACCTCTACCCGCATGTCTGGGACCTGGTCTCCCCTTGGGACCTGTCAAGGCTCATGGGTCCCCGCTTTGAACCCTTTGCTTTTTGCTCCCTCCCGCTTCTCTCCTGGAAGGTCTCCTTTTTGGTCACTATATCTTTGGCCCATAGGGTGTCTGACATAGAATCATAAATTATTAGGGTTGGAAGGGACCTCAGGAGATCATCTAGTCCAACCTCCTGCTTAAAGCAGGACCAATCCCCCAATGGCCCCTTCAAGGATTGAACTCACAACCCTAGGTTTAGCAGGCCAGTGCTCAAACCACTGAGCTATCCCTCGACATCAAGACACTCACATTGGAGCCGCCTTATATAATCTTCTATAAGGACAAGGTCCAGCTGCGTCTGCACCCGGTTTTTTGCCCAAACTCATCTCCCAGTTTCATACTGGTCAAGACATATACTGACTAGTTTTTTGTCCAAAGCTTCATGCGATGGATGAGGAACGCAGGCTGCATACCCTGGACGTCAGATGGGCACTGGACTTCTACATAGATAGAATGAAGCTGTTCTGAAAGTCAACGCAGTTGTTCGTTGCTGTCGCAGACAGAATGAAGGGTTATCTAGTGTCTGCTCAGAGAATCTCGTCTTGGATCATGGCCTGCATTCGCTACTCTTATGAACTGGCGAAGGTGCCCCTGTTGACTAAAATGATGGCTCACTCCACTAGGGTGCAGGCATCAGTAGCCTTCCTGGCGCAGGTGCCGATCCAAGAAATCTGTCTAGCTGCAACCTGGTGAGATAATGTGATGTTGATGAGGGTTAGTTTCCAAGCAAGCATATTCCGAAGCTCTTCACACCAGTTGGGCTTATCTCGATACGCCAATAGAGTCTGTTCCCCAGTGTTCCATTCCCAGCTCTGACGCCGCAGAGCGTTTACCCCGTAACCCTCTTCCCAGCTCTGATGTTGCAGAGCCCTACCTGTGTCCCAGTTCTCCATTCCCCCCTTAACAAACATGATTCGAATTTCCCTTCCCCCTCCTGTTTGACCCCAGTTTATATAGTAATATTCTCAGCTATACCTTAACCAATCATTTTACTGAAATTTAACTAACCAATCCTAACATGTTGTAACACAATTCCCTAACCAATTATATCCCACTACCCTAATTAACTTATACCTAGCAAAATTAATTATACATCAGACAGAAACAATTGGAGAACCAGACAGGTTAACAATAGAAAAGTGGGGAACATAAAGATAAAACGATACAGAAATGAGGATTTCACAACCACAACCATTCAGAAGTGATTTCTTGCCAGACAGGCTGCTGTCAGACTAAGTTTTCTTTAACCATCTTAAGATTTGTTTCTTTATCTGGTGGTGATGGGCACTATCAGGAGAGGATCGACTTCCTAACAGCCCAATAGCACCTTATTTCAGTGTGACTAGTTTGGTATGTGAGGATGTGACCGTATGCTTCCCAGCGTATGGCTTCTCCTGCTGCTTAGCCAAACTCCTTAGCCTAAGAACAAGGCCTCAGCTTGTCCTAGTGAGAGAAGGCCCATACACGGGCAGACTGTCATTTAGATTCTTTGTTTTTATAGCCCTGTAACTAGCTAAGTGGTAAAAAATACACCTAAGTTCTTAAAGTATAGGCTTTACAGGCAGGCCTGAATATCTCTGTTCTAACAGAATATCTCTATTCTACCCCTTCCCACATTTTGTGTCTGTCTTGTCTGTTTAGATCGTAAATTCTTCAGGGCATGGGCCATCTACTATTCTGTGTTTGTACTGTGCCTAGCACAATGGGGACCCACTGTTAGTTGCTCCTAGGCACTAAGGTAATGAATATGATTTATAATCATAATAACTCTCCTGCCACTTTGAGCCAAGGAAGCTGGCTTTGGGATGTTACTGCTTAAAAATGAGCTGGGGTTAAAACCATAGAATATTCTTTGTGCCAAGTATCCCACAAATTCCACTGACCTCCCTGGTTTTCTTTGCCTGCAGTAGGGTTTCCAGTTTCCAAACCTGATGTGATGTCACATCTGGACCGAGGGGAAGAGCTGTGGGTCCCAGACCTCCAGGGCTCTGAGAAAGAAGTGCTCCCAAGAGCTGCCTGCACAGGTAAGAAATTGGATAAACCAACTAAAAAACTGTCTGTGAATACAGGAAACATTTGGGATGCTTTTCAAAGACCTTGTGAGCTCTTCAAGTTCAGGATTGTTCCCTGCAGATGTGGAATCATTATGGCAGATGTCACTCATGGCTTCCCAACTATCATGACTGACAACTGGCAGCACGTCCCTCCCTGATCTCGCTTTCCCCTGAGTGTCCTGGTGAAATGCAGACCAAAACTGATCCCTTTCTCTCTCCTCTGGGGAAGGGTTTATGGAAAATCTGCTCTTGATAGGTTTGATCTCTCCCACACATATTTTGGTTTGTTCATTGCTTTTACCATTCCTGTCTCTGAGATTTCCTTTCTCTCCGGCACAGGGAGTGACCTATGTCTGGATTCTCTCTGTCACCCATCAGGTGATGGGATGGTGAGTGAGAATGAGGAGGAGAAACCCCGGCAGGAGGATGTTGAGCAAGTAGAACCACCTGGGACATTATCAGGAAGATCCAAAGGGAATGTTTCCGGGAGTTGTGCACTCCCAGAAAAAGAAAAAGCCTGTGAGACTCAGCCGATGCCAGAGGAAAACATGAGTAGCCACTCAGACCTTATTACTCATGAGAGCATCAACATGGAAGAGACACACTACACATGCCATGAGTGTGGGAAAAGCTTCAATGGGAGCTCAGACCTTTCCACACATCAGAGAATCCACAGAAGAGAGAAACCCTACATGTGCTCTGAGTGCGGGAAAAGCTTCAGTCGGAGCTCAGCCCTTATCACACATTGTAGAATCCACACAGGAGAGAAACCCTACACGTGCACTGTGTGCGGGAAGTGCTTCAGTTGGAGCTCAAACCTTTTCAAACATCAGAGAATCCACACGGGTGAGAAACCTTATGGATGCTCTGAGTGTGGGAAACACTTCACTGCTCGTTCAACCCTCATCTCACATCAGCGAATCCACATAGGAGAGACGCCCTACACGTGCTCTGAGTGTGGGAAAAGCTTCAATCAGCGCTCAAACCTTAATAGACATCAGAAAGTCCACACGGGAGAGACACCCTACACATGCTCTGAGTGCGGGAAAAGCTTCAATTATAGCTCAAGCCTTATGACACATTGTAGAATCCACACAGGTGAGATGCCCTACACATGCTCTGAGTGTGGGAAAAGCTTCAGTCAGAGCTCACACCTTATCAGACATTGTGGAATCCACACAGGAGAGACGCCCTACACATGCTCTGAATGTGGGAAAAGCTTCAGTCAGAGCTCACACCTTATCACACATCGGAGAATCCATACAGGAGACACACCGTACACATGCTCTGAATGTGGGAAAAGCTTCAATCAGAACGCGGACCTTATCAGACATCGGAGAATCCATACAGGAGAGACGCCCTACACATGCTCTGAATGTGGGAAAAGCTTCAATCACAGCTCAAACCTTATTAGACATCAGAGAATCCATCTGAGAGAGAACTGTAATAAATGCCTTGACTAGGTCTGGCCAATTTTTTTTTTTTAATTCCATTTGCTAATTCGCACACAGTGATCTTTGCACCATCTTCTCTGTAATCTCTCAGCTCCCCCAGATGAGTTGCCTGCTTCTGCCTTTTGCAGCTCATCCTTCTTTGGGGTCAGTCCTGTGATCTTTTCTATCGACTCCTTTCCTTTTGAGTCGTAGGAGTGTGTGTCCCTCCAGCCAGGAACGTTCATCAGCCGCAGGTGGGAGCGAGATCCCAAGAAGCTACACTGAGGCAAAAACTACCTGTGCCTTCCATCCACTAGGGCTGTACGTGGCGTTGGCTGCTCAAGTTAGTGATCTTGGGGTAAAAAGATAATTATAGTTGTAGTGCAGATGCAGCCCAATTGCAGTGGTTGGCATTAGCTTCCCCCTTGACCTGACCTAAATACTTGTCAGAAAAAACGACCGGTTTCTTTTGCAAGCATTTGCATTGCAAGGCAGAGGCAGGAGCAGTCTTCTCTGTTTCCTCAAAAGATTGATCAAAAGGTGGAAAGAGTGGACACGTTTGGCAAGGCACCACTGGATGCTGCATCCCTAACCTCCACTTTACCTGGCAGGTGCCTTGGGCAGCTTAGCCACAGTGCCACTCTGAGACTTTTCTCCCAACTGCTCCATTTTTTATTAATGAGAATGAAAAGGAAGGTGACAGAAGAGTATTGCCTATAAGGATCTCTGTGCATAGACATCCCCAGCAAATCCCAAGGATGTGGCACAGGCTCTTCCATTGCAGCAGTTGCAGTTGAAGCAACCACTTTGCCAATGCCAGTGACAGCAGCCTTTTCATCATCTCCACGCTTGTGATTTGATTCTTTTCAACGCTTCTCTCTAAAGAAGCCTTTTCCTTAGCAAGCAATTACTGGGATTGCCAAGGGAGGTCTCTTCTCTTTCCTGAAAGGCATAGGACAATGTGAGCGGAGGAGACCGAAAGCCATAAGGAGACCAAGGCACCACTGGGAGTTGAACCCAGAATCTCTTGTTTACTAGACAGGTGCTTTAGCCAGCTAAGCAATGGTGCCTGCCTCAAGAAACTGCTTTCAACTGTTCCACTTGATGGTCCAGGACAACGCCTGCAAATTCTAAAGTACAGACGTTCCCCATTTCCCTCAAGACTTGCAGACCTTGAGGTGTCTGCCTCTCTGTGCACAGAAAGCCACAGCTGAGTTGACAGAGGGCTTCTAACATGTGCGTCTCCCACCAGTCACTGTGATCCTTTAGTGGTTAGTGCTCTGCATATCAGTTGCAGTAACCTCAGCTCAATTCTGAGTCATGGTAACCTTTCCATCAGCTCCAGACTTCATTTGCCACTTTCCAAGTGTGGTGAGGCGGGTGCCCAACACAGGCAGTTGAAAAGATAAGGCAGCCTTGGAGAGGCAGAACCCAACCAATCAGGAAAGGACCTATTGGGAGAGCAACTCAGGAGATGGCTTGTTGGAGTAGCCCATTTAATTCCCAGGACGGCCAGCAGGAGGCACTGCAGTGGTGAGGCATGCTCCATTACACCAAGACGTAGCTGCAAGGAAGGCTCTCTCTGTCTTGAACAAAGCACTTAAAAGGATTGTGCTGACAGATCTTTTCTTTTTATGAAAAGAGATACAAAAAAGGAGCCAACAGAGACATTAGGTTCAGTAAGGAAGAACTGAGAGGCCAAGCCAGGATCTCCTGGTTAGTAGGAAGGCTCTTCAGCTATTAACAGCCACTACAGATGTTCACCACAAAACAGACAAAGAGATGCCGCAATAGAGTTCTCCACTGCCTGCAGACATCAAGCTACCAGGAGTTCTGTGCACAGAGAGGCCTCTGCTGGTGGAAAGACACTTTAGTAGAGACTTTTCTGACACCAGCCGTGGTCATATAGTGGTTAGCACTCTGTGCTGTGGCGTCAACATCCACAGAAGTTCAGTTATGGGGACATTTTTCTTGTCTCCCCATTTGTCTAGTGGCTCCTTTCAACACTTGTCACCAAAAAGGCCTGTTTCTTTTGCAAGCAATGTACAGCTAAGCAAAGGCTTCTCCATTTCCTGAAAAGATCAACCAAGCCATGGGGAGAGGAGACACATTCAGAAAGGGACCACTGGGTACTTGATCCTGAATCGCCTCTTTACTCAGCAGATGTCTGTTTGGGGGCTTTCCCTTCACTCCCTCCCCTGGTTCTTGTCACTCAGGCAGAAATCAAGAGACCAGCAATCCGAAGTGCAGGCAATGTGATGTTTATTGAGGTTTGTCATAACTATAAAGGGAACGGTAAAAGCCCTCCTGTGTACAATACTATAAAATCCCTCCTGGCCAGACGCACCAAAATCCTTTTCCCTGTAAAGGGTTGAGAAGCTCAGGTAACCTAGCTGACACCTGACCCAAAGGACCAATAAGGGGACAAGATACTTTCAAATCTTGGTGGGGGGAAGGCTTGTGTTTGTGAGCTCTTTGTTTTCGGGGTTGTTCGCTCTTGGGACTAAGAGGGACCAGACATCAATCCATGCTCTCCAAATCTTTCTGAACCAGTCTCTCATATTTCAAACTTGTAAGTAACAACCAGGCAAGGCGTGTTAGTTTTATCTTTGTTTTCTCAACTTGTAAATGTTCCTTTTGCTAAAGAGTTTATCTCTGTTTGCTGTAACTTTGAACCTAATGCTAGAGGGGGTTCCTCTGGGCTCTATGAATCTGATTACCCTGTAAAGTTATTTTCCATCCTGATTTTACAGAAATGATTTTTACCTTTCTTTAATTAAAAGCCTTCTTTTTAAGAACCTGATTGATTTTTCCTTGTTTTAAGATCCAAGGGGGTTGGAGCTGGACCCACCAGGAACTGGTGGGGGGAATGGTTAATTTCTCTTTGTTTTAAGATCCAAGTGTTTGGATCGGTGTTCACCAGGGAATTGGTGGAGGAATCTCTCAAGGCTACCCAGGGAAGGGTTATAGTATTTGGGAGGGAGATATTCTGGGCGGGAGGTAGACAGAGTTTCCCAAATGACTCATTAACAATTTGGGTGGTGGCAGCAACCAGATGTAAGATGGTAATTTAGCTTAGGGGTTCTCATGTAGGGCCCCACATCTGTACCCTAAGGTTCAGAGTGGGGAAGGAACCTTGACAGGGTTAGTTTCAAGCAAGAATATCCACAGCTCCACATGCCAGCAGAGTCTGTTTCCCAGTGTTCTGTTCACAGCCCTGACACCGAAGAGCCTTTATCCATGTCCCCTTTACCCCGCCTCTTTCTTAGCAGCCCCAAATATACCTGCAGTGCATGCCCCTGGGCATGAGTCTGGGGGCTCGGTGCCACCTCTTTTGTATCCCATGGGAGGGGTAAGAAGTGAGATTGTGTAATGGTCAAGGCCAGGCTTTTCTTTGACTTTTAGTGTCTTATTCCTCCCCCCCCCCAACCCCGTCCTTGCCCCTCCCAACTGGTTGCTTTACCTTGGTTTGAGAGAGGAGCCAGGCAGCCTTCCGGTGTATGCTCGTATATTACACTCCCACCGCACCTAGTAACACTTTAGCTCTATCCCGTCACTTTTCCATTATACTAACAAGCCCATCTGGCTTTGTTCTTTGTTCACACACATTAGTAAGGATATAAGAGTATCAAAAATCAAACACAAAATTCTATCTCAGTCTAACAGACAGGCCTATATACTAACAGGGCCTTGGCCAGATTAGCCACATTGCCGCTCTCTGGGACTTTTCTTCTAACTGTTTCATTTTTCATCTATGACAATTAAAGGAAGGTGAAAGGAGGGTAACTCCATTTCCTGCAAGACCTGCAGAGATTACACTATCAGGGTCTCTGTGCGCAGACATCCCCAGCAAATCACAAGGACGTGCGGCACAGGCTTTTGTGTTGCAGCAATTGTAGTCCAAGCAACCGCCTTGCCAATGCCACTCACAGCAGCCTTTTCATCAACTCCAGACTTGTGGTTTGATTTTTTTTCCGGTGCTCCTCTGCAAAGAAGCCTTTCCCTTAACAATATTAATTGGATTACCAATGGTGGTCTTGTGTTTTTTTCTAGAGAGAGATAGGAAAACATGAGGAGAGGTGGTCATAGAATGATAGAATCATAGGGTTAGAAGGGACCACAAAAGTCATCTTGTCTAACCTCCTCTTCTCGGCCTGATATTGTTTAACATTTTCCTTAATTACCTAGATGTAGATATAGAGAGCATATTGATCAAATATGCAGATAACTTTGCCTACTGTTTCTCTGAGTTGGTTGAAATCCGCCTGTCTGAAGTCCAGTGATCTTGTTTTGCTGTTCTCATATCCTCCTTTCCACAGGATCTTGAATTCTATCAGATCATGATCACTTCTCTCCCAAGTTCCCCACCACCCTCACATTCCCAACTAATTTACCTCTGTTAATCAAAACCAGATCCAAAATGGATAACCCCCTGGTTGTTTCCTTAACTTTATGAATTAGAAAGTTGTCCTCTACGCATGCTAAGAATTTTCAGGCCATATTGCATTGTTGTAATAATCTTCCAACAGATATGTATCCCAGTATATTTCGATATTCTTGTCCCACATACTCATAAAAACTTTGCAGTATTTCCACACAAACAGAGAATATATGAAAATATCCAAAAATGTTCATTAGAATGCTCTCAACGTCTACCAGGATAGTATCCCCTGTAATTCAGTATACTTGTGCACGATGTTAGCAGGACATCCAAGGCCTATCACTTCCCTTTTATAAGCTCATCTTCACTTTGGTGGCAAATGTTCTCTTCCATGTCTGTATCGACCACCAAAGTTTGTCTTTGTATTATCTGCTTCCATACTTATTCAGAACATTTATTATCTCAGCTGCAATAAGTTCTGATGTATTTTCTTTAAGTTTGACAAAATCCACAGGTTTAGTTTGCAGAACAAACTGCCTTCATAAGCCTTGAAATTTCGGTTCAAGAGAGGAAGCAATTTCACATATCTGTAATTCAATGCACTGACAGTGATACACATTCAGCATTTTTCAGATTGTCAATTAGTTCATCATTGCCCATGAAGCAAAAGCATTTGCAGCTATTCCTTCACACTTTGTCTGTGCACATCAGCATGAGCACTAAAGGCACTTACTATTCTTCTTCGAGTGTTTGCTCATATCCATTCCAGTTAGGTATGCGTGCACCGCGTGCACATTCGTCAGAAGACTTTTACCCTAGCAACACTCAGTTGGTCGGCTGGGCGCCCCCTGGAGTAGCACCACTATGGCACCAGATATATACCCCAGCCGACCCACCCGCCCCTCAGTTCCTTCTTACCGCCACTTCCCTAGCTTCCTCATAGTTTTTCTCGTTCATTCCTCTGTACATAGTTGTGTATATATATATTTTATTTTAGTTGTATTTACTGTTTTATTAGTATAGTTAGAGTAGTATTAGTTAGTGGGGTTTGGGGATTAGCCCCTTCCCCGTGCCCGGTGCCGGAGCGCATGCCTGGCTCCTCGGGCTTCAAGCCATGCTCGGCCTGCCACAGGCCGATGCCAACAGGAGATCCACACGACTCCTGTTTGAAGTGCCTTGGGGAATCGCACTTATCTGCTAAGTGCCCCATTTGCAAGGCTTTTAAGCCGTGCACTAAAAAGGAGCGGGACATAAGACTGAGACAGCTCCTCATGGAGGCGGCTCTCACCCCTCCTTCTTCGGCACCGACCGCTGCGCAGTCGGAGACAAGAAGTACCTCCTCGGCACTGGGCCACTCCAGTCTGCACAAGACTTCTCAGCACCGGACGCCACCGGCACCGAAATCGGCCCAGAGGCGCTCCCTCTCACCGAAGGCAAAGAAAGTGAAGGCCGCTGCCACCTCAGCACCGCCCGCACCAAGACCACAGAGTGCGCCTAGATCGGACCGCCCGGCACCGAAACCTGCCGCGGCACCGACTGCACCGGCACAGCCGACTGTGCTGATACCGTCAACTCCGGCCCCGCAAAGGCCGTCGAGTCCGGAACCGGTGACCTCCCCGGCACCCGCTGCGGTAGAGCTCACCGTACCATCCACACCGGAGGTGTTCGCAGCGGCAAAAGACCTGATTGCCCTGACAGACTCGGCATTGCCTCCATCCCCAGCACCGCCGGTGCGGGTGTTTCAATCCATTGGCAAGCCAGCCTTGCTTAGACCAACTTCTGTCAGCGCAGCAGACCGGCACCGCTCAGGTTCGCGGTCTCATGGACGTTCCAGGTCTCGACGACACTCCCGCTCTCACATTCGATCTCAACGCCGCTTGCAGTCCCGGCACTGTTCTGTCACACGGCACCAGTCAGACTCGCGGCACCGATCGTTCTCTCATTTCCCGGCTCGGTACTCACGGCACCGTTCCAGATCCTGGCACCGCAACAGGCACCATACCTCTCGGAGCCATTCAAGACACCAGGATTCGAGATCTCGGTCGACCTCCCGGCACCGGCCTGGTCGAAGGTCCCGATCTCGCTCTCGCTACCGCGATGTTTCGCGGCACCAATCCCTGGTGCATAGGGGGACAAGATCTGTGGGCACGTCTGCGCAAGGCTTCTCTGCTCCTCCGTGGCCCTCCAGACACGCGTCTGTGTTGTCCCGAGCGGACAGTTACTACGCTGAGGAGCATGATTCGGAGGTACCCGCGGGGGTCTTCCAAGAAGCCCGGTACCCAGACCAGGATCCTCGGCAATGGGGTTTTTGGACGCCTTGGGCATACCACCAGGCCCAAGGTGCTCCGCTGCCTCCCGCTCGCACTGTGTCGTCAGAGCTACGTGCACCAGAGGCCACAGTAAGCCGTCCCCCTCCAACTGAGACGGAGGACCCGCCGACCCATCCTCCGACCTCACCGACACCTCTCGAGCACGAGCCTGTTCAAGACCCGGAGGCTGTACAGGACCCGCTCGTCCCCGGCGTTTCATCTTCTTCCTCGCCGGATGAGGCGGTGGCAGGGACCTCCTCCTCGGGTCCACTGCCAATAGATCTAAGGGCCCATCAGGACCTCCTCAGGAGGGTGGCATTAAATATGAACCTGCTGGTAGAAGGTGGACTACCGGAGGTGGAAGACCCGGTAGTCAGCATCTTGTCTGCAGACACTCCCACCAGAGTAGCTCTGCAGTTCATCAGAACAATACAGGTTAATGCTGATACTCTATGGCAGTCCCCCGCCTCCATCCCCCCTACGGCGAAGGGAGTGGAACGTAAATACATGGTGCCCTCTTGGGGGTACGAATACCTATACGTTCACCCTCCCCCCTCCTCCCTGGTTGTCCCGAAAGGGAACGTCACGGCCAACGAGCGCCAGCCCCAAAGTCTAAGGAGGCTAGGCGGATGGACCTGCTCGGTTGCAAGGTATACTCTGCGGGCGCCCTACAACTCCGGGTAGCAAACCAGCAGGCACTGCTGAGTTGTTACAGCCACAACACCTGGACAGAGGTTGGCAAGTTTCAAGAGCTGCTCCCGCAGGACTCACGCCAGGAATTTGCTGCTTTCCTGGAGGAAGGGAAGAAGGTGGCTTGAACCTCTCTGCAGGCCTCCTTGGATGCGGCCGATTCGGCAGCCAGGACTCTGGCCTCCGGCATCACCATGAGGCGCATCTCCTGGCTGCAGGTCTCCAATCTCCCGCCAGAGTTACAATACACAATCCAGGACTTGCCCTTCGACTGCAAGGGCCTGTTCTCGGAGAAAACGGACCCCAGGGTTCAAAGCTTGAAAGACGATAGGGTCATCATGTGTACCTTGGGAATGCACACACCGGTGACCCAACGCAGACCTTTCCGCCCCCAACCTTACCACCCGTACTTTATGCCCAGGCACAGGCAAGACTCCGGTAGGCGACGTGGTCGAGGTGGGCGTAGACGACAGTCAGGACCCCAGGTGGGCCAGAACCACGGTCCCTCCAAGCCACCAGCGAGGCCGAAATCTACCTTTTGAAGGTTCGCCCGAGGACGGCATCCCAGTTCTTCTTCGAGTGATTGCTCATATCCATTCCAGTTAGCTGTGTGCGCGCCGCGTGCACTTTCGTCGGAAGACTTTTACCCTAGCAACCCCAGTGGGTCGGCTGAGCGCCCCCTGGAGTGGCGCCATAACGGCACCGCATATATACCTCAGCCGACCCACCCGACCCTCAGTTCCTTCTTACCGCCCGTGTCGGTCGTTGGAACAGCGGAGTGCAGCTTGTCTGACCTCCGCTTCCCTAGCTTCCTCATAGTTTCTCTGTTAATATTTGTACATAGTTCTTATCTTAGCTTAGGTTTTCTTGTTTTTGATAGTTTGAAATCAGTTTAGTGTTAGATAGTTAGCGGGTTCGGGGATTACCCGCACCCGGGACCGGAGCGTATGCCCGGCTCCCCGGGTTTCAAGCCGTGCTCGGCCTGCCGCAGGCCTATGCCTACAGGAGATCCTCATAGCTCCTGTTTGAAGTGTTTAGGAGAGTCGCACTTATCTACTAAGTGCCCAATTTGCAAGGCTTTCAAGCCTCGCACTAAGAGGGAAAGAGACATTAGGCTTAAACAGCTCCTAATGGAGGCAGCCTTAACCCCTCCGGCCGCGGCACCGCCCGCTGTCCCGACGTACTCTCGCAGCACCGCCACGGCACCGGGCCACTCTGCGATACCACCGAAAGCGCCATCGGCACCGAAACTGGCCCAAAGACGCTCTCTCTCGCCGAAGGCGAAGAAGGGAAAGGCCGCTGCCTCCACGGCACCGCCGGCTCCAAAGCACCAGAGTGCGCCCCGTCCGGACCGCCCGGCACCGAAACCTGCCGCGGCACTGGTTCCTCTGCCGCAGACGCTTCTGCCGGCACCGGCGACTCCGGCCCCTGAGAGGCCGTCGAGCCCGGCACCTGTAACCTCCCCGGCTCCGGCCGCGGTAGAGATGCCACTGCCATCGACTCCGGAGACCTTCGAGGCGGCACAGGACCTCATCGCGATGACAGAACCAGTTGTGCCACTGCCCCCGGCGCCGCCGGTGCAGGCGCCCCGCTCCATGGGCAAGCCGTCCATGTTTAAGCCACCTGCCGGCACCGACTCTGACCGGCACTGAACCCGTTCCCGCTCTCGACGCCGTTCCCGCTCCCGCTCTCGGCGCCGATCCCGATCTGGGCGTCGATCGCACCGCTGCTCGCAGTCCCGGCACTGCTCAACCACGCGGCACCGATCAGACTCGCGGCACCAGTCATTCTCTCGCTCTCCGACCCGTCACTCCCGGCACCGATCAAACTCTCGGTACCGATATGGCCGCCGCTACTCGCGGAGTCGCTCCCGGCACCGATCATGGAGATCCCGGTCGACCTCCCGGCACCGCGCCGGTCGCAGGTCCCATTCTCGCTCCTGCTCCCGATACCGAGATGCCTTCCGGCACCGTTCACCACAAAGGCGGGAAATGAGATCGGTGGGCACTTCGGCGGAAGGCTTATCTGCTCCACCTTGGCCTTCTCGACACGCTTCGGCCTCTTCACACGCCGACAGCTACTATGTCGATGACCATGACTCTCAGGTCCCTTCAGGAGTTTTCCGGCAATCCCATCCCGCGGACCAGGACCCAAATCAGTGGGGTTATTGGACCCCTTGGGCCTACCACCAAAGCCAAGGTCCTCCTGTGCCTCCTATGTGTACCGTATCACACGAGTCACGCGTCCCAGAGGCTACTATAAGCCGCCCCCCAGTTGACACTGAGGTACCATCCGGTGCAGACGAAGGGAATCAGCCTGCCCAGGAACCTCTGGGGCAGGAACCTTCACAGGGGCCGGATGCTGACCATGATGCCATCCTGCCCGGCACTACTTCCTCCTCCTCCTCCCCCGGATGAGGCGGTGGCAGGCTCGTCATCAGCGGGTCCCCCGCCAATTGACTTACGGGCGCACCAAGAGCTCCTTCGCAGGGTGGCACTGCGAATGGATCTGCAGGCTGAGGAGGTATCGGAAGTCAGTGATCCGATAGTGACCATTTTGTCCACGGACGCTCCAACCCGCATAGCTCTCCCCTTCATAAGGACTATCCAGGCGAACGCTGATACCTTATGGCAGACTCCGTCGTCTATTGCGCCCACAGCCCGAAGGGTGGAACGCAGATACATGGTCCCTTCCAGGGGATACGAACATTTGTATGTGCACCCTGCCCCCTCGTACTTAGTGGTACAGTCGGTCAACGACAAAGAGCGCAACGGCCAGCAAGGCCCGGCTCCTAAGTCGAAGGAGGCCAAGCGCATGGACTTGCTTGGTCGCAAGGTCTACTCTGCCGGTGCCCTGCAGCTCCGTGTGGCTAACCAGCAGGCCTTGCTAAGCCGCTACGGCCATGACACTTGGGCTGAGGTAGAGAAATACAAAGAGCTCCTGCCTCAGGATTCCCGACAGGAGTTTGCGGCCTTCGTAGAAGAAGGCAAAAAGGTAGCATGCACCTCGTTACAGGCCTCCTTAGACGCGGCTGACTCGGCGGCACGTACTGTAGCCTCGGGTGTTACCATGCGCTGGATCTCTTGGCTCCAGAGTTCGACGCTTCCTCCTGAAGTTCAATACACCATTCAGGACCTTCCTTTTGATTCGAAGGAGCTCTTCTCAGAAAAGACGGACTCCAAGCTTCAAAATCTAAAGGACAACAGGGTTATCATCCGCACTTTGGGGATGCATACCCCGGCTACCCAGAGGCGTCTGTTCCGTCCCCAGTTTAACCCCCCTTACTATATGCCTCGCTACAGGCAAGACTCTGGTCGGCGGCGGGGTCGCGGGGGCCGTGGGCAACGGCCTGGCAACCAACCGTCCCAAGGGCGAACCCCCTCTAAACCACCGGGGCCTAAACCATCTTTTTGAAGATGTGCCCGGGGACGGCATACCAGCTCTTCCTCCAAATTCCTCCCTGCCTTTTTCCAACCGCCTTTCCTATTTCCTCCCAGCATGGGCCCGGCTGACCACCGATGCCTGGGTCCTGCGCACTGTGGAACGTGGTTACCAACTCCAATTCGTTTCACCTCCACCTTCCCACCCTCCTTCCCGGTCCCTCTTCAGGGACCCCTCTCACGAGCAACTCCTCTTACAAGAGGTGCACTCGCTCGTAGCCATCAGAGCGGTTGAGAAGGTTCTGGACGCGGAACGGGGCAAGGGGTTTTATTCCCGTTATTTTTTGATCCCCAAGGCCAAAGGAGGCCTTCGACCCATTCTCGACCTGCGAGGCCTCAACGCATATATGCTGAAGTTGAAGTTCCGCATGGTATCCCTCGGGGTCATTATCCCTACTTTGGATCCCGGAGACTGGTATGCCGCCCTCGATATGAAGGACTCTTATTTTCGCCATCTTCCCACCGCACAGACGCTTTCTCCGTTTCACAATCGCTCACCTACACTTCCAGTTTGCGGTACTCCCCTTCGGCCTCTCCACGGCCCCAAGGGTGTTCACAAAGTGCATGGCCGTTGTCGCCGCCCACCTCCGTCGACGCGGCATCTCCGTTTTTCCCTACCTGGACGACTGGCTCATCAGGGGGGACTCGCAGGCCACGGTCCAGCAACATGTTGCAGAGATCAAGGACTTATTCACGCGCCTAGGCCTAGTTCTCAACATAGAGAAGTCCACCTTAGTTCCAACTCAGAGGTTGGATTTTATTGGCGCGACCCTGGACTCCTCTCTAGCCAGAGCCTTCCTTCCGCAGCTCTGGTTCCAGGCCCTTACGCAGCTAATCCGCGACCTACAGGCCTCTCGGATGACCTCGGCCCGTGCTTGTCTCCTCCTCCTTGGTCACATGGCAGCTTGCGCACATGTCACTCCGTTTGCCAGGCTCCGCCTCCGCCCGCTTCAGCTGTGGCTCCACTCCAGATACCGCCCACACAGGGACCCTCTGGATACCCTACTCACCATTCCAGCAGGTGTCCTTCAATCCCTGGATTGGTGGCTGACCCTTTCCCACGTATGTGCGGGGGTCCCATTCCAGGCTCCTCAACCTTCCCTGTCCCTGACAATGGACGCCTCGTCCCTTGGATGGGGAGCCCATCGCGGCGATCTTCGCACTCAAGGCCTTTGGTCGCTGCAGGAATTGAACATGCACATCAACGTCAGGGAGCTCCGGGCAGTACGCCTGGCCTGCCGAGCGTTCCAGACTCACCTCCACGGCCGTTGTGTCTTGGTCTTTACGGACAACACAACGGCCATGTACTATATCAACAAGCAAGGCGGGACCCGCTCATCCCCCCTCTGCGAGGAGGCGATGCTACTGTGGGAATTCTGCATAGCCCACTCGATACATCTGGTGGCGTTGTTCCTTCCTGGCATCAAGAACACCATCGCGGATCACCTGAGCAGGTCCTTTCTCTGCCACGAGTGGTCACTGAGAGCAGACATCGCTCATGCCATTTTCTGACAGTGGGGATTTCCCCATGTAGACTTGTTCGCGTCCCGATTGAACCGCAAATGCCAGGAGTTGTGCTCCTTTCAAGGCCTGGCACCGGGCTCTCTGTCGGATGCGTTTCTCCTCCCATGGACTCGTCACCTTTTCTACGCCTTTCCTCCGTTTCCCCTCATACACAAGGTCCTGCTGAAGCTCCGATGGGACAAGGCACGTCTCATCTTAATTGCGCCAGCGTGGCCCAGGCAACACTGGTTCACCACGCTGCTCCGTCTATCGGTAGCCAGCCCAATTCCTCTGCCGCTTCACCCAGATCTTATAACACAAGATCACGGCAGTCTCCGTCACCCGGACCTGCCGGCCCTCCACCTCACGGCGTGGCTCCTCAGTGGCTAGACCAGACGGAGTTGCGCTGCTCTGCTCCCGTGCAGCACGTTTTATTGAGCAGCAGAAAGCCTTCCACTCGATCTACCTACCTGGCCAAGTGGAAGCGCTTCGCTTGCTGGGCTCTAGCGCGTGGCGCTATTCCTTCGGAACTCCCGCTTCCGATGGTCCTTGACTATCTCTGGTCGCTAAAACAACAAGGTCTTGCACTGTCCTCCATCAAAGTGCACTTAGCGGCCATCTCCGCTTTCCACCCTGGGGAGGGGGGATATACGCTGTTCTCTCACCCGCTGACTACTCGCTTCAGAAAGGGCCTTGATCGTCTCTACCCCCAGGTGCGTCATCCGACTCCCACCTGGGACCTCAATCTGGTCCTCAACAGGCTCATGTCTCCGCCCTTTGAGCCGCTGGCCACCTGCTCCTTGCTGTACCTCTCATGGAAGACGGTTTTTCTCGTGGCTATCACATCCGCCAGGTGGGTCTCTGAAATCAAGGCGCTCATGGTGGACCCGCCATACACCGTTTTCCATAAGGACAAGGTACAGCTACGTCCACATCCGGCGTTTCTACCGAAGGTAGTGTCCACGTTCCACAATAACCAGGATATCTTCCTGCCAGTTTTCTTTCCAAAGCCGCACGCATCTCCGAGAGAGCAACAACTTCACTCCTTCGATGTTCGCAGGGCGTTGGCTTTCTATGTTGATCAGACAAGACCGTTCCACAAATCCCCGCAACTGTTTGTGGCAATTGCTGACCGGATGCGAGGTCTTCCTGTCTCATCGCAGCGAATCTCCTCGTGGCTCACAGAGTGCATTTGCACCTGCTATAACTTGGCTAACGTCCCCTTGGGCCATCTCACCGCCCACTCTACCAGGGCCCAGGCGTCCTCCGCTGCCTTTCTGGCGCAAGTACCAATACAAGAGATATGCCGAGCGGCGACCTGGTCGTCCGTCCATACTTTCGCCTCACACTACGCCCTGGTCCAACAGTCGAGAGGTGACGCAGCCTTTAGCTCTGCGGTCCTGCATACCGCCACGTCTCACTCCGACCCCACCGCCTAGGTAAGGCTTGGGAATCACCTAACTGGAATGGATATGAGCAATCACTCGAAGAAGAAAAAACGGTTACTTACCTTTGTAACTTTTGTTCTTCGAGATGTGTTGCTCATATCCATTCCACACCCACCCTCCTTCCCCACTGTTGGAGTAGCCGGCAAGAAGGAACTGAGGGTCGGGTGGGTCGGCTGAGTTATATATGCGGTGCCGTTATGGCGCCACTCCAGGGGGCGCTCAGCCGACCCACTGGGGTTGCTAGGGTAAAAGTCTTCCGACGAAAGTGCACGCGGCGCGCACACACCTAACTGGAATGGATATGAGCAACACATCTTGAAGAACAACAGTTACAAAGGTAAGTAACCGTTTTTTTCTACACAGGATCCTTTTCCTCCTTTTTCCAACCGCCCTTTCCTACTTCCTCCGGGCGTGGTCCCAACTGACCTCAGACGTCTGGGTCCTACGCACAGTGGAACATGGATACCACCTCCAATTCGTTTCACCCCCGCCTTTCCACCCCCCATCCCGGTCCCTCTTCAGGGACCCCTCTCACGAGCAATTCCTCTTACAAGAGGTGCCAGACGCTCCTCGCCATCGGAGCGATAGAGGAGGTACCAAAAGAGGAAAGGGGCAAGGGGTTTTATTCCCGCTACTTCTTGATCCTCAAGTCAAAAGGGGGCCTCAGATCTATCCTAGACCTGCGAGGCCTCAACAAATTCATGGTAAAGTTGAAGTTCCGCATGGTCTCCCTAGGGACCATTATCCCGTCCTTGGATCCTGGAGACTGGTATGCTGCCCTCGATATGAAGGACGCGTACTTTCACATCGCCATTTTTCCTCCGCACAGGAGGTATCTTCGTTTTGCAGCCAGCCATCGACATTTCCAATTTGCGGTCCTTCTGTTTGGCCTCTCCATGGCCCCAAGGGTGTTCACAAAGTGCATGGCCGTCGTCGCTGCACACCTCCGCCGACAGGGGATTCACGTGTTCCTGTATCTGGACGACTGGCACATCAGGGGGACCTCCAAGACACAAGTCGAGCAGCACGTAGGCATCGTCAGGGACCTATTTACACATTTAGGCCTGATGCTCAATACCGAAAAGTCCACTCTGGTCCCCACTCAGCGGCTAGACTTCATAGGAGCTACCCTGGACTCCACTCTGGCCAAGGCCTACCTGCCTCACCCTCGATTCCAGGCGATGGCAGCAATCATACGAGGTCTGCAGAACTTCCCCACGACCTCGGTTCGTACCTGTCTCAGCCTTCTAGGTCACATGGCGGCCTGCACTTATGTGACCAAATACGCCAGGCTCTGCCTTCACCCCCTCCAAACGTGGCTGAATTCGGTGTATCGTCCGGGCAGGGACCCATTGGACACAATACTCACCATTCCACTGAGTGCACTACGCTCCCTGGACTGGTGGCTAACCCCATCCCAAGTCTGTGCAGGGTTACCGTTCCATCCGCCCCAACCCTCACTATCCCTGATGACAGATGTGTCGTCCCTCGGATGGGGAGCTCACCTCGGACACCATTGCACCCAGGGCCTTTGGTCATCGCAGGAGTTAGCGCTTCACATCAATGTCAGAGAGCTAAGGGCGGTCCGCCTGGCGTGCCAGGCATTCCAGAACCACCTGCATGGCCGTTGTGTCTCAGTGTTTACAGACAACACAACGGCCATGTATTATATAATCAAGCAGGGAGGGACTCGATCTTCCTCCCTCTGTCAGGAGACCATCCGACTTTGGGAATTCTGCATAGCCCACTCGATAGACCTAGTGGCGTCCTTTCTCCCAGGGGTTCAGAACACCCTAGCGGATTGCCTGAGCAGATCCTTCCTGTGTCACGAGTGGTCACTGAGACCAGACATTATTCATGCAATTTTCCAGAAGTGGGGCTTTCCCCACATAGACCTGTTTGCGTCTCGCATGAACAGGCAATGCCAAGTGTTCTGCTCCTTCCAAGGTCATTCACTGGGATCGATATCGGACGCGTTCCTCATGTCCTGGAAACACCGACTGCTCTATGCCTTCCCACCGTTCCCCCTGGTTCACAGAGTCCTGTTAAAACTCCGCCAGGACAAAGCTCATTTCATCGTGATCGCACCAGCGTAGCCCAGACAGCACTGGTACACCACAATGCTCAACCTTTCCATAGCCAGCCCAATTACTCTGCCACTCCACCCGGACCTCATAACCCAAGATCACAGCAATCTCCGCCACCCAGACCTGCAGGCCCTCCATCTCATGGCGTGGCTCCTGCGTGGCTAGACGAATCAGAGTTATGCTGCTCCGCTCCGGTACAGCATATCCTCTTGAGTAGCAGAAAACCTTCCACTCGCTCCACATATCTGGCCAAGTGGAAGTGCTTCTCTTGCTGGTGTGAGGCGCAGAATGCTTCTCCCTCAGAGGTCTCCATCCCTACTATCTTGGACTACCTCTGGTCCCTCAAGCAGCAGGGCCTGGCGTTGTCCTCCTTGCGGGTACACTTGGTGGCCATCTCCACATTCCACCCAGGGGAAAGTGGTCACTCAGTGTTTTCACACCCCTTAGTTACTCAGTTTCATAAGGGACTCGAGCACCTCTACCCCCAGGTACGCCACCCTACCCCTACTTGGGACCTCAACCTAGTCCTCAATAGGCTTATGATTCCGCCATTTGAACCACTGGCCACTTGCTCACTATTATACCTGTCCTGGAAGACAGTTTTCCTAGTAGCCATTACATCGGCTAGGAGGGTCTCCGAACTTCGAGCTCTTACGGTGGACCCAGCGTATACTGTTTTTCACAAGGACAAGGTACAGTTGCGACCACATCCGGCATTTCTCCCGAAGGTGGTATCGGCCTTCCATACCAATCAGGACATCTTCTTCCCGGTTTTCTTCCCAAAGCCTCATTCATCCCCACGGGAGCAGCAGTTACACTCCCTAGATGTCCATAGGGCGCTCGCTTTTTACATTGATCGGACGAAGCCGTTCCGCAAGTCCCCCCAACTGTTCATTGCAGTGACCAACCGGATGAAAGGCCTGCCCGTCTCCTCACAGAGGATCTCCTCGTGGTTGACGGCGTGCATACGCACGTGCTATGCCTTGGCTCATGTTCCCTCGGGCCATCTCACTGCCCATTCCACCAGAGCTCAGGCTTCATCAGCCGCCTTCCTGGCCCACGTACCAATCCAGGAAATCTGTCGCGCAGCTACCTGGTCATCAGTCCACACCTTTGCTTCGCACTGTGCTCTGGTCCAACAATCTAGAGATGATGCAGCCTTTGGCTTGGAGGTTCTGCACTCCGCCACATCTCACTCCGAACCCACCGCCTAGGTAAGGCTTGGGAATCACCTAACTGGAATGGATATGAGCAAGCACTAGAAGAAGAAAAGACGGTTACTCACCTTTGTAACTGTTGTTCTTTGAGATGTGTTGCTCATATCCATTCCAAACCCACCCTCCTTCCCCACTGTCGGAGTAGCCGGCAAGAAGGAACTGAGGAGCGGATGGGTCGGCCGGGGTATATATCTGGTGCCATAGCGGCGCCACTCCAGGGGGCACCCAGCCGACCCACCGAGTGTTGCTAGGGTAAAAGTCTTCTGACGAACATGCACGCGGAGCGCGCGCACCTAACTGGAATGGATATGAGCAACACATCTCGAAGAACAACAGTTACAAAGGTGAGTAACCGTCTTTTTTGCTTGGTCTATCTAGCCTCCATTATCCCTTCCCTGGATCTGGGAGACTGGTATGCCACTCTCAACTTCAAGGATGTTTACTTTCATGTCTACATATTCCTGGGACACAGGCGTTTCCTGCGTTTCATGCTGGCTGGGCGCCACTTCCAGTTCACAGTGCTTCCCTTTGGCCTGTCCTCGGCTCCCAGAGTGTTCACAAAATGCATGATGCCAGTGGCAGCTTATCTGACACATCGAGGGATCCAGATCTTCCCATATCTCAATGACTGGCTCATCAAGGGCAGGTCTCTGGGGCAGGTGCAAAGGAGCCTCGATCTGGTGCCCTCCACCTGCAGTGACCTGGGCCTGCTAATAAACACATATAAGTCCACGTTGACGCCAGTCGAGCGCATAGAATTTATTAGAGCGTTTCTCGACAACTCGCGGGCCAGGGCCTGCTTTCTGGAGGTGCATTTTTAGGCCATATTGGACCTGATTTCCCACGTAAAGAGCCACCTGCTCACCATGGCCCACATGTGCCTGAGACTGATGGGCCACATGGCCGCATGCACGTACATGGTCAGCCATGCTCGACTTCATCTGCGGCCTCTGCAAGCATGGCTGGCCTCGGTCTATATCCCCAGCAGGCACGCCCTGGACTGAGTCGTCACGGTGCTGAGCCACATCCTCTCATCCCTGGACTGGTGGCTGGATCCCAAGTCGGTGCTGCAAGAGGTTCCCTTCATGACCCTATCCCCGTCACTCGCCCTCCTCTTGGACATGTAGGTCCTGACAGATAATACTGCCACAATGTATTACATCAACGGACAGGGCGGTGCCAGATCTTCAGCCCTTTGCTGGGAGGCGCTCAACCTCTGGGAATTTTGTGTGCAGCATGCCATTGATCTAGTATCCGCCCACCTGCCAGGAACCAAGAACGTCCTGGCAGATCACCTCAGCAGGACCTTCTCATCTCGCCATGAATGGTAACTCCATCCGGAGGTGGACAACCTAATCCTCCACAGATGGGGGACGCCGCAGGTGGACCTGTTTGCATCCAGGCAGAACAGAAAGTGCTACGTGTTCGGTTCTCTGCAGGGAAGGGACAAAAGCTCCCTGTCAGAAGCCTCCTTGATTCAGTGGGCCGGAGCACTGATGTCTGCCTTCATGCCAGTGCCTTTAATCCACAAGATCCTGCTAAAGACGATGCAAAACAAAGCAAATGTCATCCTCATAGCCCCTGCATGGCCTCACCAACACTGGTTTGGCATGCTGTTGAGTCTTTCGGCGGCCACCTCACTGCAACTGCCTCTTTGGCCGGATCTGCTGCATCTGTATCTGGCGACACTGCACCTGACAGCTTGGCTTCTGCGTGGATAAGCATGAACGAATGGCAGTGCTCTGATGGTGTCCAACAGGTCCTGCTGGGCAGCAGGAAACCCTCCACCATGGTTACCTACCTGGCAAAGTGGAAGTGGTTCATGTGTTGGGCCTCTGACACATTTGTGCTGAAAAGGCCTCACTACAGCACATCCTGGACCTTTGCTGCACCTTAAGCTCCTGGGCCTGTCGCTGTCTTTCTTCAGGGTACACCTGGAAGCCATTTTGTCGTTCCACACTCTGTTTCAAGGATGACCTGGGGAGTATAGTGGATGAGATGCTGGATATGAGTCAGCAGTGTGTCCTTGTTGCCAAGAAGGCTAATGGCATATTGGGCTGCATTAGTAGAAGCATTGCCAGTAGATCAAGGGAACTAATTATTCCCCTCTATTCGGCACTGGTGAGGCCACATCTGGAGTATTGCGTTCCAGTTTTGGGTACCCCACTACGGAAAGGATGTGGACAAATTGGAGAGAGTCCAGTAAAGGGCAGTGAAAATGATTAGGAGGCTGGGGCACATGACTTATGAGGAGAGGCTGAGGGAATTGGGATTGTTTAGTCTGCAGAAGAGAAGAGTGAGGCGGGATTTGATAGCAGCCTTCAACTACCTGAAGGTGGGTTCCAAAGAGGATGGAGCTCGGCTGTTCTCAGCGGTGGCAGATGACAGAACAAGGAGCAATGGTCTCTAGTTTCAGTGAGGGAGGTCTATGTTGAACTACAAGGGTGGTGAAGCACTGGAATGGGTTCCGTAGGGAGGTGGTGGAATGTCCATCCTTAAAGGTTTTTAAGGCCCAGCTTGACAAAGCACTGGCTGCGATGATTTAAGTTGATGTTGGACTAGATGATCTCCTGAAGTCTCTTCCAACCCTTTAAAAAAAAACAAAAAAACCCTGTCTTCACCCATTCCATGATGGCGCACAGTTCTTGAAAGGTCTGGAGTACCTCTACCCTCATGTCTGGGACCTGGTCTCCCCTTGGGACCTGTCAAGGCTCATGGGTCCCCACTTTGAACCCTTTGCTTCCTGCTCCCTCCCGCTTCTCTCCTGGAAGGTCTCCTTTTTGGTCACTATATCTTTGGCCCATAGGGTGTCTGACATCAGGACACTCACGTCGGAGCCGCCTTATATAGTCTTCTATAAGGACAAGGTCCAGCTGTGTCTGCACCCAGCTTTTTTGCCCAAGCTCTTCTCCCAGTTTCATACTGGTCAAGACATATACTTACTGGTTTTTTGTCCAAAGCCTCATGCGATGGATGAGGAACGCAGGCTGCATACCCTGGATGTCAGATGGGCACTGGACTTCTACATAGATAGAATGAAGCTGTTCTGAAAGTCAACGCAGTTGTTCGTTGCTGTCGCAGACAGAATGAAGGGTTATCTAGTGTCTGCCCAGGGAATCTCGTCTTGGATCATGGCCTGCATCCGCTACTCTTATGAATTGGCGAAGGTGCCCCTGTCGACTAAAATGATGGCTCACTCCACTAGGGTGCAGGCATCAGCAGCCTTCCTGGCGCAGGTGCCGATCCAAGAAATCTGTCTAGCTGCAACCTGGTGAGATAATGCGATGTTGATGAGGGTTAGTTTCCAAGCAAGCATATTCCGAAGCTCTTCAAACCAGTTGGGCTTATCTCGATACGCCAATAGAGTCTGTTCCCCAGTGTTCCATTCCCAGCTCTGACGCCGCAGAGCGTTTACCCCGTAACCCTCTTCCCAGCTCTGATGCTGCAGAGCCCTACCTGTGTCCCAGTTCTCCATTCCCCCCTTAACAAACATGATTCGAATTTCCCTTCCCCCTCCTGTTTGACCCCAGTTTATATAGTAATATTCTCAGCTATACCTTAACCAATCATTTTACTGAAATTTAACTAACCAATCCTAACATGTTGTAACATAATTCCCTAACCAATTATATCCCACTACCCTAATTAACTTATACCTAGCAAAATTAATTATACAGCAGACAGAAACAGTTAGAGAACCAGACAGGTTAACAATAGAAAAGTGGGGGACATAAAGATAAAACAATACAGAAATTAGGGTTTCACAACCATTGAGAAGTGATTTCTTGCCAGACAGGCTGCTGTCAGACTAAGTTTTCTTTAACCATCTTAAGATTTGTTTCTTTATCTGGTGGTGATGGGCACTATCAGGAGAGGATCAACTTCCTAACAGCCCAATAGCACCTTATTTCAGTGTGACTGGTTTGGGATGTGAGGATGTGACCCTTCGCTTCCCAGCTTATGGCTTCTCCTGCTGCTTAGCCAAAGGCCTTAGCCTAAGAACAAGGCCTCAGCCTATCCTAGTGAGAGAAGGCCCAGACACAGGTTAGCTAGTTACAGGGCTATAAAAAAAAAGAATCTTAGTGGTAAAAATACACCTAAGTTCTTAAAGTATAGGCTTTACAGGCAGGCCTGAATATCTCTGTTCTAACAGTGGGTTCTACCCCTTCCCACATTTTGTGTCTGTCTTGTCTATTTAGATCGTAAATTCTTCAGGGCATGGGCCATCTACTATTCTATGTTTGTACTGTGCCTAGCACAATGGGGACCCACTGTTAGTTGCTCCTAGGCACTAAGGTAATGAATATGATTTATAATCATAATAACTCTTCTGCCACTTTGAGCCAAGGAAGCTGACCTTGGGATGTTACTGCTTAAAAATGAGCTGGGGTTAAAACCATGGAATATTCTGTGTGCCAAGTATCCCAATAATTCCACTGACCTCCCTTGTTTTCTTTCCCTGGAGTAGGGTTTCCAGTTTCCAAACCTGATGTGATCTCGCAGCTGGAACGAGGGGAAGAGCTGTGGGTCCCAGACCTCCAGGGCTCTGAGAAAGAAGTGCTCCCAAGAGCTGCCTGCACAGGTAAGAAATTGGATAAACCAACTAAAAAACTGTCTGTGAATACAGGAAACATTTGGGATGTTTTCAAAGACCTTGTGAGCTCTTCAAGTTCAGGATTGTTCCCTGCAGATGTGGAATCATTATGGCAGATGTCACTCATGGCTTCCCTCCTATTCTGACTGACAACTGGCAGCAGGTCCCTCCCCGATCTCACTTTCCCCTGAGTGTCCTGGTGAAATGCGGACCACAACTGATCCCTTTCTCTCTCCTCTGGGGAAGGGTTTATGGAAAATCTGCTCCTGATAGGTTTGATCTCTCCCACACAAATTTTGGTTTGTTCATTGCTTTTACCATTCCTGTTTCTGAGATTTCCTTTCTCTCCGGCACAGGGAGTGACCTACGTCTGGATTCTCTCTGTCACCCATCAGGTGATGGGATGGTGAGTGAGAATGAGGAGGAGAAACCCCGGCAGGAGGATGTTGAGCAAGTAGAACCACCTGGGACTTTATCAGGAAGATCCAAAGGGAATGTTTCTGGGAGTTGTGCACTCCCAGAAAAAGAGAGAGCCTGTGAGACTCAGCCGATGCCAGAGGAAAACATGAGTAGCCACTCAGACCTTATTACTCGTGAGAGCATCAACATGGAAGAGACACACTACACATGCCATGAGTGTGGGAAAAGCTTCAATGGGAGCTCAGACCTTTTCACACATCAGAGAATCCACAGAAGAGAGAAACCCTACATGTGCTCTGAGTGCGGGAAGTGCTTCAATCAGAACGCGGACCTTATCAAACATCGGAGAATCCATACAGGAGAGACGCCCTACACATGCTCTGAATGTGGGAAAAGCTTCAATCACAGCTCAAACCTTTTCAAACATCAGAGAATCCACACGGGTGAGAAACCTTATGGATGCACTGAGTGTGGGAAACACTTCACTGCTCGTTCAACCCTCATCTCACATCAGCGAATCCACATAGGAGAGATGCCCTACACATGCTCTGAGTGCGGGAAAAGCTTCAGTCAGCGCTCAAACCTTAATAGACATCAGAAAATCCACACGGGAGAGACACCCTACAAATGCTCTGAGTGCGGAAAAAGCTTCAGTCAGAGCTCAAGCCTTATGACACATTGTAGAATCCACACAGGTGAGATGCCCTACACATGCTCTGAATGTGGGAAAAGCTTCAATCAGAACGCGGACCTTATCAAACATCGGAGAATCCATACAGGAGAGACGCCCTACACATGCTCTGAATGTGGGAAAAGCTTCAATCACAGCTCAAACCTTATCACACATCGGAGAATCCACACAGGAGACACACCCTACACATGCTCTGAATGTGGGAAAAGCTTCAATCAGAACGCGGACCTTATCAGACATCGGAGAATCCATACAGGAGAGACGCCCTACACATGCTCTGAATGTGGGAAAAGCTTCAATCACAGCTCAAACCTTATTAGACATCAGAGAATCCATCTGAGAGAGAACTGTAATAAATGCCTTGACTAGGTCTGGCCAAATATATATATTTTAATTCTATTTCCTTATTCGCACACACTGATCTTTGCACCATCTTCTCTGTAGTCTCTCAGCTCCCCCAGATAAGTTGCCTGCTTCTGCCTTTTGCAGCTCACCCTTCTTTGGGGTCAGTCCTGTGATATGTTCTATCGACTCCTTTCCTTTTGAGTCGTAGGAGTGTGTTTCCCTCCAGCCAGGAACGTTCATCAGCCGCAGGTGGGAGCGAGATCCCAAGAAGCTACACTGAGGCAAAAACTACCTGAGCCTTCCATCCACTAGGGCTGTACATGGCGTTGGCTGCTCAAGTTAGTGATCTTGGGGTAAAAAGACAATTATAGTTGTAGAGCAGATGCAGCCCAGTTGCAGTGGTTGGCATTAGCTTCCCCCTTGACCTGACCTAAACACTTGTCAGAAAAAACGACCGGTTCCTTTTGCAAGCATTTGCATTGCAAGGCAGAGGCAGAAGCAGTCTTCTCTGTTTCCTCAAAAGATTGACCAAAAGGTGCAAAGAGCGGACACGTTTAGCAAAGCACCACTGGATGCTGCATCCCTAATCTCCACTTTATCTGGCAGGTGCCTTGGCCAGCTTAGCCTCAGTGCCACTCTCTGAGACTTTTCTCCCAACTGCTCCATTTTTCATTAATGAGAATCAAAAGGAAGGTGACAGAAGAGTATTGCATATAAGGATCTCCTGTGCATAGACATGCCCAGCGAATCCCAAGGATGTGTGGCACAGGCTCTTGCGTTGCAGGAGTTGCAGTTGAAGCAACCACTTTCCCAATGCCAGTGACAGCAACAGCAGCCTTTTCATCAACTCCAGGCTTGTGATTTGATTTTTTTCAACGCTTCTCTCTAAAGAAGCCTTTTCCTTAGCAAGCAATTACTGGGATTGCCAAGGGAGAGGTCTCTTCTCTTTCCTAGAAAGTGGAACAGTTGAAAGCCATAAGGAGACCAAGGCACCACTGGGAGTTGAACCCAGGATCTCCTGTTTACTAGACAGGTGCTTTAACCAGCTAAGCAATGGTGCCTGCCTCAAGAAACTGCTTTCAACTGTTCCACTTGATGGTCCAGGACAACGCCTGCAAATTCCGAAGTACAGACGTTCCCCATTTCCCTCAAGACTTGCAGACCTTGAGGTGTCTGCCTCTCTGTGCACAGAAAGCCACAGCTGAGTTGACAGAGGGCTTCTAACATGTGCTTCTCCCACCAGTCACTGTGATCCTTTAGTGGTTAGTGCTCTGCATATCAGTTGCGGTAACATCAGCTCAGTTCTGAGTCATGGTAACCTTTCCATCAGCTCCAGACTTCTCATTTGCCACTTTCCAAGTGTGGTGAGGCGAGTGCCCCACACAGGCAGTTTAAAAGATAAGGCAGCCTTGGAGAGGCTGTGCAGAACCCAACCAATCAGGAAAGGATCTATTGGGAGACCCAGTCAGGAGATGGCTTGTTGGAGTAGCCCATATAATTCCCAGGATGGCCAGCGGGAGGCACGCTCCATTACACCAAGACATAGCTGCAAGGAAGGCTCTCTCTGTCTTGAACAAGCACGTAGAAGGATTGTGCTGACAGATCTTTTCTTTTTATGAAAAGAGATACAAAAAAGGAGCCAACAGAGACATTAGGTTCAGTAAGGAAGAACTGAGAGGCCAAGCCAGGATCTCCTGGTTAGTAGGAAGGCTCTTCAGCCAGCTGTTTCCAAAAATCACTATCTAGACGCCTATTAACAGCCACTACAGATGTTCACCACAAAACAGACAAAGAGATGCCGAAATAGAGTTCTCCACTGCCTGCAGACATCAAGCTACCAGGAGTTCTGTGTACAGAGAGGCCTCTGCTGGTGGAAAGACGCTTTGGTAGAGACTTTTCTGACACCAGCCGTGGTCATATAGTGGTTAGCACTCTGTGCTGTGGCGTCAACATCCACAGATGAAAATTCAGTTATGGGGACATTTTTCTTGTCTCCCCATTTGTCTAGTGGCTCCTTTCAACACTTGTCACCAGAAAGGCCTGTTTCTTTTGCAAGCAATGCCCAGCTAAGCAAAGGCTTCTCCATTTCCTGAAAAGATCAACCAAGCCATGGGGAGAGGAGACACATTCAGCCAGGGACCACTGGGTACTTGATCCTGAATCACCTCTTTACTCAGCAGATGTCTGTTTGGGGGCTTTCCCTTCACTCCCTCCCCTGGTTCTTGTCACTCAGGCAGAAATCAAGAGACCAGCAATCTGAAGTGCAGGCAATGTGATGTTTATTGAGGTTTGTCATAACTATAAAGGGAACGGTAAAAGCCCTTCTGTGTACAATACTATAAAATCCATCCTGGCCAGAGACTGGCCAGACACACCAAAATCCTTTTCCCTGTAAAGGGTTGAGAAGCTCAGGTAACCTAGCTGACACCTGACCCAAAGGACCAATAAGGGGACAAGATACTTTCAAATCTTGGTGGGGGGAAGGCTTGTGTTTGTGAGCTCTTTGTTTTTGGGGTTGTTCGCTCTTGGGACTAAGAGGGACCAGACATCAATCCATGCTCTCCAAATCTTTCTGAACCAGTCTCTCATATTTCAGACTTGTAAGTAACAACCAGGCAAGGTGTGTTAGTTTTATCTTTGTTTTCTCAACTTGTAAATGTTCCTTTTGCTAAAGAGTTTATCTCTGCTTGCTGTAACTTTGAACCTAAGGCTAGAGGGGGTTCCTCTGGGCTCTATGAATCTGATTACCCTGTAAAGTTATTTTCCATCCTGATATTACAGAGATGATTTTTACCTTTCTTTCTTTAATTAAAAGCCTTCTTTTTAAGAACCTGATTGATTTTTCCTTGTTTTAAGATCCAAGGGGGTTGGAGCTGGACCCACCAGGAACAGGTTGGGGGGAAAGGAGGGAGAATGGTTAATTTCTCTTTGTTTTAAGATGCAAGGGTTTGGATCGGTGTTCACCAGGGAATTGGTGGAGGAATCTCTCAAGGCTACCCAGGGAAGGGTTATAGTATTTGGGAGGGAGATATTCTGGCGGGGAGGTAGACAGAGTTTCCCAAATGACTCATTAACAATTTGGGTGGTGGCATCAACCAGATCTAAGCTGGTAATTAAGCTTAGGGGTTCTCATGCAGGGCCCCACATCTGTACCCTAAGGTTCAGGGTAGGGAAGGAACCTTGACAGGGTTAGTTTCAAGCAAGAATATCCACAGCTCCACATGCCAGCAGAGTCTGTTTCCCAGTGTTCTGTTCACAGCCCTGACACCGAAGAGCCTTTATCCATGTCCCCTTTACCCCGCCTCTTTCTTAGCAGCCCCAAATATACCTGCAGTGCATGCCCCTGGGCATGAGTCTGGGGGCTCGGTGCCACCTCTTTTGTATCCCATGGGAGGGGTAAGAAGTGAGATTGTGTAATGGTCAAGGCCAGGCTTTTCTTTGGCTTTTAGTGTCTTATTCCTCCCCCCCCCCCAACCCCGTCCTTGCCCCTCCCAACTGGTTGCTTTACCTTGGTTTGAGAGAGGAGCCAGGCAGCCTTCCGGTGTATGCTCGTATATTACACTCCCACCGCACCTAGTAACACTTTAGCTCTATCCCTTCACTTTTCCACAGGGCCGCCCAGAGGGGGGGGCAGGAGGGGCAATTTGCCCCAGGCCCCGAGCCCCACAGGGGCCCCCACGAGAGTTTTTCGGGGCCCCTGGAGCGGGGTCCCTCACTTGCTCCGGGGGGCCCAGAAAACTCTTGCGGGGCCAGGCGCAGGAGCTTCTTCGCTCCCGGTCTTCGCCAGCAGGGGGTCCTTCCGCTCTGGGGCGGAAGGACCCCCCGCTGGCGAATTACTGCTGAAGACAGAGCGGGACCCGCCGCCGAAGTTCAGCTTAGTCTTTGGCGGTAATTCGGTGGCGGGGGGCCCTTCTGTTCCGGGACCCGCCGCCGAAGTGCCCCGAAGACCCGCGGCGGGAGCCCCCCGCCGCCGAATTACCGCCGAAGACCGGGCTGCACTTCGGCGGCAGGTCCCGCTTCGGCGGTAATTCGGCGGCGGGGGGTCCCCGCCGCGGGTCTTTGGGGCACTTCGGCGGCGGGTCCCGGAACAGAAGGGCCCCCCGCCGCCGAAGACCCCGGTCCCCCGGAATCCTCTGGGCGGCCCTGCTTTTCCATTATACTAACAAGCCCATCTGGCTTTGTTCTTTGTTCACACATATTAGTAAGGATATAAGAGTATCAAAAATCAAACGCAAAATTCTATCTCAGTCTAACAGACAGGCCTATATACTAACAGGGCCTTGGCCAGATTAGCCACATTGTCGCTCTCTGGGACTTTTCTTCTGTTTCATTTTTCATCTATGACAATTAAAGGAAGGTGAAAGGATCGTAACTCTATTTCCTGCAAGACCTGCAGAGATTACACTATCAGGGTCTCTGTGCACAGACATCCCCAGCAAATCACAAGGACGTGTGGCACAGGCTTTTGTGTTGCAGCAATTGTAGTCCAAGCAACCGCCTTGCCAATTCCACTCACAGCAGCCTTTTCAGCAACTCCAGACTTGTGGTTTGATTTTTTTCCAGTGCTCCTCTGCAAAGAAGCCTTTCCCTTAACAATATATTAATTGGATTACCAATGGTGGTCTTGTGTGTTTTCTAGAGAGAGATAGGAAAACATGAGGAGAGGTGGTCATAGAATGATAGAATCATAGGATTAGAAGGGACCACAAAAGTCATCTTGTCTAACCTTCTCTTCTCAGCCTGATGTTGTTTAACATTTTCCTTAATCACCTAGATGTAGGAATAGAGAGCATATTGATCAAATATGCAGATAACTTTGCCTACTATTTCTCTGCGTTGGTTGAAATCCGCCTGTCTGAAGTCCAGTGATCTTGTTTTGCTGTTCTCATATCCTCCTTTCCACAGGATCTTGAATTCTATCAGATCATGATCACTTCTCTCCCAAGTTCCCCACCACTCTCACATTCCCAACTAATTTACCTCTGTTAATCAAAACCAGATCCAAAATGGATAACCCCCTGGTTGTTTCCTTAACTTTATGAATTAGAAAGTTGTCCTCTACGCATGCTAAGAATTTTCAGGCCATATTACATTTTGTTGTAATAATCTTCCAACAGATATGTATCCCAGTATTTTTCGATATTCTTGTCCCACATACTCATAAAAACTTTGCAGTATTTCCACACAAACAGAGAATATATGAAAATATCCAAAAATGTTAATTAGAATGCTCTCAACGTCTACCAGGATAGTATCCCCTGTAATTCAGTATACTTGTGCACGATGTGAGCAGGACATCCAATGCCTATCACTTCCCTTTTATAAGCTCATCTTCACTTTGGTGGCAAATGTTCTCTTCCATGTCTGTATCGACCACCACAGTTTGTCTTTGTATTATCTGCTTCCATACTTATTCAGAACATTTATTATCTCAGCTGCAATAAGTTCTGATGTTTCTTAAGTTTGACAGAAATCCACAGGTTTAGTTTGCAGAACAAACTGCCTTCATAAGCCTTGAAATTTCGGTTCAAGAGAGGAAGCAATTTCACATATCTGTAATTCAGTGCACCAACAGTGACACACATTCAACATTTTTCAGGTTGTCAATTAGTTCATCATTGCCCATGAAGCAAAAGCATTTGCAGCTATTCCTTCACACTTTGTCTGTGCACATCAGCATGAGCACTAAAGGCACTTACTATTCATTTCTGCTTCGTAGTCCCTCTGTCTATATTTTGGAACCAAAAGCTTGATCTGAAGTCTTGATATGAGTGTTCTTCTCATTCTATCAAGCAAAGCAGTGAGATCCAGCAAGCACTTTTGACTTCTTGCAAGGATTTTCTTTAAAAGTGTTTGTGTGCATGAGAGAGGATGTTTGTGAGTAGCATATTTGGCCACTAATATTACAGCACTAAAAACAAAAGAGACATGAAGTTTCATAGTCAGAAGCATTTCCACCGGTGTGGGGACACCCCAATGAATTTCGGATCCATCACATTAAGCACTCAGCCAAAATTACCTAACATCCAGCTTCTTCACCACCCTTCAGTTGAGTCCTCTATAGGAGGGAGCTTCTAGGGATTGGTATTCTTGGCTACAGATTGGGTCTGGCTTCCCCCAGCCTTTGGATCCACGTAACACATGATCCCAAGGGGAACCATCTGCTAGAGCTTCTCCGTATACCCGTGGAACTCAGGACATTGAGAAACATGTAAGTCAGCTGTAAGGTGAAAATTTATGTAAAACATGAGAACATTTCTCCTTTATTTGCAGTAGAGGGAAGCCTCATTCCTATAAGGCCAAATATTGATATTTCTATGGATGTCTCCTTAAACAAGGAAATTGACAGTTGATATTGAGATCAACCATTTCTGGGTATCATTTATATAAAGATGTGCTCTTTAATAGTCTATCACATTTATCATATTCAGCAACATAGTATCTGCTCACTTCTATCAATATGTATGCAGAGTGGATATCAACTACTCTCTGAATTCACGCATGAGCATGGCCCTCCCCTCCTCTTGCCCTGCCCTCCGTTGCTCTGTGGCATTTAAGCCTTCCCTTAGAGCTGTCAGCAACAGATGCCCCTGCTCTAGGGCCCAGAGGAGGAAAGTTGTGCGGGGCTCTAGCCTGGGACTCTCTCTCCCTCCTGCCTTTCCCTGACTATTAAGACTGGCCCTGGTACTGCTCCCCTTAAGTGCCATGTGGGCAAGAGGAAGCATGTGGCAGCTGCAGATACAAGGACCAAACTTGTGGGCATCAGGTGAAGCAGCAAGAAAAACAACCATCAGGTTAACTTGCAGGAATCTCTCACCACACTGTTAAGTTCTAGGGCCCCAACCTATAGCAGCTACCTGGTGAACCAGCCAGACCAAAGCCCTAGCTCTAGTGGGCATCAGTGACCCAGCAGGAAGGAAAAAACTCACCCTGATGCACCTAGGAACAAGGAAATCAAGCACATTGAGCTGTAAGGCTTTACAGCAAACCAACCCAGCACCAGGAGGTCCTGCTGGGATTTGAACTCAGATTGCAGGAGTCAGAGTCCAGAGGGCTGAACCATTACACCATGGGACCTGCAGCTACTGTCATTTCAGGACTCCTGTGAGACCCTCAGCTGGTTGGTTTACACTCTGCACTCATTAGAATCATAGAATATCAGGGTTGGAAGGGACCTCAGGAGGTATCTAATCCAACCCCCTGCTCAAAGCAGGACCAATCCCCAGACAGATTGTTGCCCCAGATCCCTAAATGGCCCCACTCAAGGATTGAACTCACAACCCTGGGTTTAGCAGGCCAATGCGCAAACCACTGAGCTATCGCTATCCCTCTCCCTATTGCTTCCCTCCAGCTTCCCTTCTCTCGGGACTGACTCTCTGCTGCTCTCCTCCCCTAGACATTGAACCCAGCCCTTGCTGCTGCTGACACCAACTGGCAGAGGGGCCTATAAATCTCCTTCCTGTGGAGAGACCAATGCATGTGGTGGGCCATAAGCATCACAGATTTTAACTTTGTGCTTCCTTCCCCATGTCTTTTACTCAGATTATATGGAAGTACACCTATGGCTGGGAATACGAATTTGTGGGCACAGCATTGTGCAGTGGGCTTCCACGACAGCCTGTAATTCAGCAAGGGGTTTGCAGCTGGGCCTTGGGCTGGAGGCTATTGTCTCTCCACACAGCAGATGGGGGATGCACTGGGACCAGCTTGTGGCTCTTTTTTTGAACTGGTTCCCTGGGAGGACACACCAGAGATCACTGCAATCTACATAGGGAACAAACCACCTGGAAATATTTTCCAGGCCCCAGCTGATTTGGAAAGTTAAACATGATATTGCACAACACAGAACCATGGGGACAGGTCCCACAGAAAACAAACGGGAGCAGGGAAAGAGAGCACAGAAGAGAAGAGGCAAGATGTGGTAGAAAAAAGTCTCTAGAGAGGAAGCAGCTGGAGAGAACCAAGGAGTGCAGTGGACAACAGGGGCAGCAGGTTTGTAAAAATTTCAGTGGTGCCGAGAATGCTCAGCGCCCACGGCCCCCTCCAAATTCCACTCCATACCTTCCTACGGCTCTGGGAGGGACTTTGGGTGAGGGAAGGTCATCTAGGGTGCAGACCCTGGGCTGGGGCAAGGGATTGGGGTGCAGGCACTGGGAGGGAGTTTGGGTGGGGGAGGGGGTCTGAGGTGCAGGCTCTGCGATGGAGTTTGGGTGCTGGGTGCAGACTCTGGGCTGGGACAGGGAATGGGGATGCAGAAATGGGCAAGGGGTATAGGCTTTGGGATGGAGTTTGGGTGTAGGCTCTGGGCTAGGGCAAGTGGTGGGGATATAGGGTGGGCTGGGAGGGCTATTGTATGTTCACACTGTCAGCTGCATGTTCACACTTGCCGCACTTGCAGCAGTATTCCGAGCGGTGTATCTCTTCCTATTCTGCCGCTAAGAGTTGTGGGAAGGCAGGTCCCAATGCCCCATGATGCATTGCTTTGCAGCCCAGCAATCCCTGCAGGAATGGATCCCGCACTTTTGACCAATATGCTGCTCGCTCTTATTAACAGATCACAAGTGGCAGTGGAGTTATTCCTTAAACTACAAAGGCAAGAGGAGTTCAACATTGATCTCACCATGTGTAGTAGCTATCGCATGAGATTGCTTGTGTCATTCATGGAGGTGCTGACCACAGCAGAATGCCACTTTTGGGCTCAGGAAACAAGCACTGAGTGGTGGGATCACATCATCATGCACATCTTGGATGACAAGCAGCGCTGCAGAACTTTCGGGTGAGCAAAGTCACATTAATGGGACTCTATGATGAGCTTGCCACAACCCTGCAGTGCAAGGACACGAAAATGAGAGCTGCCCTGCTATTGTAGAAGTGGGTGGCAATTGCACGGTGGAAGCTGGCTACTCCAGACTGCTACCAATCAGTTGCTAACCAGTTTGAGGTTGGAAAGTCGACCATTGAACATGTGTTGACAAAAGTGTGCAGGACCATTAATTGCATCCTATTCCAAAAGACTGTGCCTCTTGGCAACGTGTGTGACATTGTGGATGGCTTTGCACAAATGGGCTTACCTAATTGCAGCGGTGTGGTAGATGGCACGCATATTCCAATTCTGGCACATGCCACCTAGTCACGGCGTACATTAATCAGAAGGGGTACTTCTCTATGGTTCTCTAGGCACTTGTGGATCACCGTGGGCATTTCATGGACATTAATGCAGGCTGGCCCAGTAAGGTGCATGACACACAAATCTTTCAGAACACTGGCCTGTTCAGGAAGCTGGAAGCAGGGACAGTCTTCCTGGAGCGGAAGATCACTGTAGGGAAAGTCAAAATGCCCATTGTGATCCTGAGAGACCCTGCCTACCCCTTAATGCCATGGCTTATGAAGCCATACATGGGGGGACCTTGACAGCAGCAAGGAGCGGTTCAAGAACAGGCTGAGCCAGTGCAGAATGACTGTTGAGTGTGCTTTTGGCCATTTATTTGTGAAGGGAACATGTACAACATGGTTTTACAAAAGGTAGATCGTACCAAACCAACCTGATTTCCTTCTTTGAGAAGGTAACAGATTTTTTTTAGACAAAGGAGATGCAGTGGATCTAATTTACCTCGATTTCAGTAAGGCATTTAATACGGTTCAACATGGGGAATTAGCTAAATTGGAAAAGATGGGGATCAATATGAAAATTGAAAGGTGTATAAGGAACTGGTTAAAGAGGAAACTACAATGGGTTGTACTGAAAGGTGAATTGTCAGGTTGGAGGGAGGTTACTAGTGGAATTCCTCAGGGATCGGTTTTGGGACCAATCTTATTTAATCTTTTATTACTGACCTTGGCACAAAAAGTGGGAATGTGCTAATAAAGTTTGCGGATGACACAAAGCTGGGAGATATTGCCAATACAGAGAAGAACTGGGATATCATACAGGAAGATCTGGATGACCTTGTAAGCTGGAGTAATAGTAATAGGATGAAATTTAATAGTGAAAAGTGCAGGGTCATGCACTTAGGGATTAATAACAAGAATTATTGTTATAAGTTGGGGATGCATCAGTTGGAAGTAACAGAGGAGGAGAAGGACCTCAGAGTATTGGTTGATAACAGGAAGACTATGAGCCGCCAATGTGATATGGCTGTGAAAAAAGCTAATATGGTCTTGGGATGCATCAGGCGAGATATTTCCAGTAGAGATAAGGAGGTGTTAGTACCGTTCTACAAGGCACTGGTGAGACCTCATCTGGAATACTGGGTGCAGTTCTGGTCTCCCACGTTTAAGAAGAATGAATTCAAACTGGAACAGAGACAGAGAAGGGCTACTAGGATGATCCAGGGCATGGAAAACTTGTCTTATGAAAGGAGACTCAAAGAGCTTGGCTTGTTTAGCCTAACCAAAAGAAGCCTGAGCGGAGATACGATTGCTTTCTCTAAATATATCAGAGGAATAAATACTGGGGAGAGAGAGGAATTATTTAAGCTCAGTACCAATGCGGACACAAGAACAAATGGATATAAACTGGCCATCAGGAAGTTTAGACTTGAAATTAGACGAAGGTTTCTAACCATCAGAGGAGTGAAGTTCTGGAACAGCCTTCCAAGGGGAGTAGTGGGGGCAAAAGAGACATCTGGCTTCAAGACTAAGCTTGATAACTTTATGGAGGGGATGGTTTAATAGGATAGCCTAATTTCTGGCAATTAATTGGTCTTTGACTATTAGCGGTAAATATGCCCAATGGCCTGTGATGGGATGTTAGATGGGGTGGGATTGGAGTTACTACAGAGAATTCTTTCCTGGGAGTCTGGCTGGTGAGTCTTGCCCACATGCTCAGGGTTTAGCTGATTCTCTGCATCTTGAAATCTTTAAACCATGATTTGAGGACTTTAATGGTTCAGACAAAGGTCTGATACATGAGTGGATGGGTGAGATTCTGTGGCCTGCGTTGTGCAGGAGGTCAAACTAGATGGTCATAATGGTCCCTGTCGACCTTAAAGTCTATGATTCTATTTTAAGCACCATGAGGAAGGGTGAAAGCTTCACTCAGGGCTGAACCACTGAGGCTTAGCACCTGGAGGATCAGGGATACCTTGAGGCAGCAATTTGAAGCTGAAAGCTACTAGTATTTGTTGCTATGTACAGCAGTGCAGTGCTTGTAATGCTAGGAGGGGATTGGTGCAGACAATGCACTATGAAGGTATAAGAAAATTGCCTGTTGCTTCGTAGGGATCTGTTTGCTTTCAACTAATGGAATAAAGACTGCTTTCAAACCAAAACTATTCTTTTATTAAAAAACAACAACCGGAGGAGAGACAAACAAACAAACAAAAACACACCAGCACTGTGGGGAATGGGTAAAAGGTTACACATCTTGTCTCAAGTAATTTTCCTCTTAACAGAAGATTTTAAAATTTATCAAAATAAATTCCATTTTAAACAGAAATAATTACAGTCCATACTGGGGTCTCTCTTCTCATACAGGCTATTTCTTTCACATATTCCCCCACTCTAATTCCTTTGGAGTGAGGTTTTAATTTCAGGATTAACCACCATTTCCGATATAGTAGGAGGGGGCAGGGAGAGAACTAGAAGCAAACCCAAATCATATTGTAACACTGAAAGTTATCACAGAATCAGCCTCTTACACTAATTAACTTCATGTTTAATTTCACTGTCGCTGGAAACAACTTATTCAAAGATTACAAAATATAAACCGATAGGGCAGTTTTCTCTTAATTCCCATTTCCACCCAGTCAGCTTTGTGTGAAGTCACGTTCTACAATAACCTAGGAGCCTTCCATTTCTGTGAGTTCATTTCTCCCTGGGTCTGCTCCCAGAAGTGTGGGTGGAAGGGGTCTCACACTATGTGGGAAGGTTGTATCATGAGAAAAAACACCTGTGCTCTATTTTCACACTTTCTAATCTTTCAGAGTAGCAGGAAGTGGAGAAGTGATACAAATGCATTAGATTCAAGGGTAAACTAAGAGACCAAACCACAGACGTTGGACTCAGTATTCATATATCCTGCAGTATGAACTTGGGATCGGATACATTCCCTCATTAGCTACAAATCATTTGCCCAGGATACAAGTGCTTCTTGTCCAATAAGGCAGCCAGATTGGGACCCATAGGCATGGAATGGCTCTGAAGGAATCAGTTGAAAAAGACAGTTGTGCCCAATTTAATCATGGCATCCTTTAGGAGCGTGATAAATGCCACTTAACTAATGAGTAGTGTTCTAAAAATAGTTTACCTGGGCCACGGGTCACCATAGCTTCCATCTCCGGGGTGAAAATCAACCACTCGTACCTGCAATTTCTACCTGAGTTCTTGTCAAATCTTTGATCTTCCTTGGAGTAATTTTACACTTCTCTGACGTAGAATTCTTCACCAACAACACAACAGATCAGTAACAATAGTGAGGTATAACTCCCCCAAAATGTCCTTTTATTTCTTTAATCTGGTAGCACAGATTAAATTAGGGACTAAATTCAGGTGTGGCTTAGAATCCCTGTAAAACACCAAATGTCCGGTACCTATTAAAAATAGGTTTCTTTCTGCAGCTATATCACATTCAACATGGATTTCATTTTCTACACATTTGCAGCAGTATCTCCCAGGGGTGAGCTGAAGAGAAATGCAACTTCCATTTTTCCCATCCCTACCTAGCTAGGGATTGTATTTCTCAAATAATAGAAAACCTGATTAAGAAGGAGATCTCTTCAGGAGCGACCTCCTGCACGGCCTGGGCCACAACTGCTTTGGGAGTCAAATGCATGGGTATTTTTCTTAGTTACAAGTCATTTAGTAGGGAATACTCTTCCCAGCCCTTGAGAAAAAATATTGACCTAACCAACTGAACCAACAGGGGGATTGGGATGGTGATGAGGAATAAGGGAATCTCTCTGATTTACCCCATCTTCTTCTGTTACAGAGGGTGAAATTACATTTTTCCCTATCCCTGCCCTGTTCCTGCTCTTTGTTATAGTTCAATATATTTTAAGTGAGGAAAAAGGAAGTAAAAATATCTGCTCCCCAGCACAACCTGAAGCAACATCAGAGCAACTGGGAATGAAACAATTTGTTGCTGAAGGGGGAACTCAATGACTAACAATTGCTGTGAAATGGGGGAAACAGTATAACCGTGATGCTCAGGGTTTGTTTAGACTAGGAAAAGTGATGGAGTTTAGGTCAGGTCAAGGGGGGAGCTAATGCCAGCCACTGCATCTAGGCTGCTTCTGCTCTACAACTATAATTGTCTTTTTACCCCAAGATCACTAACTTGAGCAGCCAACACCATGTACAGCCCTAGTGGATGTCAGGCACAGGTAGTTTTTGCCTCAGTGTAGCTTGTTGGGATCAAACCTCTCTCCCACCTGGAGCTGATGAACATTCCTGGCTGGAGGGACACACACTCCTTCGACTCAAAGGAAAGCAGCTGACAGAAAAGATCACAGGACTGACCCCAAAGAAGGGTGAGCTGCAAAAGGCAGAAGCAGGCAACTCATCTGGGGGAGCCAAGAGACCATGGTGAAAATTGTACAAAGATCACTATGTGGGAATTAGCAAATATGATTTTTTTTAAAGAAAAATCTTTGGCCTGCCCTAGTCAAGGCATTTGTTCCAGTTCTCTCTCATGTGGATTTTCTGATGTCTAACAAGGATTGAGCTCTGATTGAAGCTTTTCCCGCACTCAGAACACATGTAGGGTCTCTCTCCTGTGTGGATTCTACGATGTTTGATGAGGTCAGAGCTATTATTGAAACTTTTCCCACACTCAGAGCATGTATAGGGCATCTCTCCTGTGTGGATTTTCTGATGTGAGATGAGGGCTAAACTATCATTGAAGCGTTTCCCACACTCAGAGCATCCATAAGGTTTCTCACCTGTGTGGATTTTCTTATGTCTGATAAGGGTTGAGCTCTGATTGAAGCTTTTCCCACACTCAGAGCACGTGTAGGGTTTCTCTCCAGTGTGGGTTCTCCAATGTCTGATAAGGGTATAGCTTTGATTGAAGCTTTTCCCACACTCAGAACACATGTACGGTCTCTCTCCGCTGTGGATTCTCTGATGTGTGAAAAGGTCTGAGCGCCCACTTAAGCCTTTCCCACACTCATGGCATGTGTACTGTGTCTCTTCCACGTTGATGCTCTCACAAGTAATAAGGTCTGAGTGGCTACTCAAGTTTTCCTTTGGCATCTGCGGAGTCTCAAGAGCTTTTGCTTTTTCTGGGAGTGCACAAATCCCAGAAACATTCCCTTTGGATCTTCCTGATAACATCCCATGTGGTTCTACTTGCTCAGCATCTTCCTGCCAGGGTTTCTCCTCCTCATTCTCACTCACCATCCCATCACCTAATGGGAGACAGAGAGAATCCAGACATAGATCACTACCTGAACCGGAAAGAAAGAAAATCTCAGTGAAAGGAATGGTAAAAGGGATGAACAATCCAAAATATGTGTGGGAGAGATCAAACCTATCAGGAGCTGATTTTCCCCAAACCCTTCCCCAGAGGAGAGCGGAAGGGATCAGTTTTGGTCTGCATCTCCCCAGAACACTCAGAGGAAAGTGAGATCAGGGAGGGACCTGCTGCCAGTTGTCAGTCAGAATAGGTGGGAAGCCATGAGTGACATCTGCCATAATGATTCCACATCTGCAGGGAACAATCCTGAACTTGGAGAGCTCACAAGGTCTTTGTAGGGCATCCCAAATGTTTCTTGTATTCACAGACAGTTTTTGAGTTGGTTTAACCCAGGGGTAGGCAACCTATGGCAGGCGTGAGAGCTGAGTTTCAGTGGCACTCACACTGCCTGGGTCTTGGACACCAATCCTGGGGGCTCTGCATTTTAATTTAATTTTAAATGAAGCTTCTTAAACATTTTAAAAACCTTATTTACTTTACATACAACATAGTTTAGTTATATATTATAGACTTATAGAAAGAGGCCTTCTAAAAACTTTAAAATGTATTACTGGCACGCAAAACCTTAAATTAGAGTGAATAAATGGAGACTCGGCACACCATGTCTGAAAGGTTGCCGACCCCTGGTTTAACCAATTCCTCACCTCTGCAGGCAGCTCTCGGGAGCACTTCTTTCTCAGAGCCCTGGAGGTCTGGGACCCACGTCTCTTCCCCTCGTTCCAGCTGGGAGATCACATCAGGTTTGGAAACTGGAAACCCTACTGCAGGCAAAGAAAACCAGGGAGGTCAGTGGAATTATTGGGATACTTGGCACAAAGAATATTCCATGGTTTTACCCCCAGCTCATTTTTAGTCAGTAACATCCAAAGACCAGCTTCCTTGGCTGTAAAGGCTATACTTTAAGAACTTAGGTGTATTTTATGACTTCCCTCACCAGGATAGTCCAAGGCCTTGTTCTTAGGCTAAGGCCTTTGGCTAAGCAGCAGGGACAGCCATAAACTGGGAAGCGAAGGGTCACATCCTCACATCCCAAACCAGTCACACTGAAATACGGTGGTTTTGGGTTGGCAGGAAGATGATCCTGTCCTGATAGTGCCCATCACCACCAGATAAAGAAACATCTGAAGATGGTTAAAGAAAACTTAGTCTGACAGCAGCCTGTCTGGCAAGAAATCACTTCTGAATGGTTGTGGTTGTGAAACCCTCATTTCTGTATTGTTTTATCTTTATGTCCCCCACTTTTCTATTGTTAACCTGCCTGGTTCTCTAACTGTTTCTGTCTGATGTATAGTTAATTTTGCTACGTATAAGTTAATTAGGGTAGTGGGATATAATTGGTTAGGGAATTATGTTACAACATATTAGGACTGGTTAGTTAAATTTCAGTAAAATGATTGGTTAAGGTATAGCGGAGAATATTATATAAACTGGTGTTGAACAGGGGGGAAGGGAAATTGGAATCATGTTTGTTAACGGGGGGAATGGGAATAGGGAATGGGAACAGGGACACAGGCAAAGTTCTGCAGCATCAGAGCTGGGAAGAGGGTTACGGGGTAAACGCTCTGCGGCATCAGAGCTGGGAATGGAACACTGGGGAACAGACTCTATTGGCGTATCGAGATAAGCCCGACTGGTGTGAAGAGCTTCGGAATATGCTTGCTTGGAAACTAACCCTCATCAACATCTCATTATCTCACCAGGTTGCAGCCAGACAGATTGCTTGGATCGGCACCTGCGCCAAGAAGGCTGCTGATGCCTGCACCCTAGTGGAGTGAGCCATCATGATAGTTGGCAGGGGCACCTTAGCCAGTTCATAAGAGTAGCGGATGCAGGCCATGATCCAAGACGAGATTCCCTGGGCAGACACTGGGCAACCCTTCATCCTGTCTGCGACAGTAACAAACAACTGCGTTGACTTTCAGAACAGCTTCATTCTATCTATGTAGAAGTCCAGCGCCCATCTGATGTCCAGGGTATGCAGCCTGCGTTCCTCATCCATCGCATGAGGCTTTGGACAAAAAACCAGTAAGTATATGTCTTGACCAGTATGAAACTGGGAAACGAGCTTGGGCAAAAAGCCGGGTGCAGACGCAGCTGGACCTTGTCCTTATAGAAGACCATATAAGGCAACTCTGATGTGCGTGCCCTGATGTCAGACACCCTATGGGCCAAAGATATAGTGACCAAAAAGGAGACTTTCCAGGAGAGAAGCAGGAGGGAGCAGGAAGCAAAGAGTTCAAAGCGGGGACACATGAGCCTTGACAGCACACAATTCAGGTCTCAAGGGGAGACCAGGTCCCAGACATGAGGGAAGAGGTACTCCAGACCTTTCAAGAACCATGCGCCATCATGGAATGGGCGAAGACTGTCTTTTTTTAAGGGTTGGAAAAGACTTCAGGAGGTCATCTAGTCCAACATCAACTAAATCATCCTTACCAGGGCTTTGTCAAGCTGGGCCTTAAAAACCTCTAAGGATGGACATTCCACCACCTCCCTACAGAACCCATTCCAGTGCTTCACCACCCTTGTATCAGAGGGGTAGCCGTGTTTGTCTGGATCTGTAAGAGCTGCAAAGAGTCCTGTGGCATGTTATAGACTAACAGACATATTGGAGCATGAGCTTTCGTGGGTGAATACCCACTTCATCAGATGCATGTAGTGGATATTTCCAGGGGCAGGTTTATATATGCAAGCAAGAAGCAGGCTAGAGATAACAAGGTTAGTTCAATCAGGGAGGATGAGGCCCTCTTCTAGCAGCTGAGGTGTGAAAACCAAGGGAGGAGAAACTGGTTTTGTAGTTGGCGAGCCATTCACAGTCTTTGTTTAATCCTGAGCTGATGGTGTCAAATTTGCAGATGAACTGAAGCGCAGCAGTTTCTCTTTGAAGTCTGGTCCTGAAGAGAAAGTTACTCGCCTTGCAGTAACTGAGGTTCTTCGACATGTGTGTCCCTGTGGGTGCTCCACTCTAGGTGATGGTGCGTCCCGGCACTGTTGATCAGAGATTTTCGGTAGCAGTGCCTGGTTGGGATGCACGCACTCAGTTGGTATCTCCCGTCTCGTTGGAATCTTCCTGAGTGTGCGCGCCCCACACCCTCCTCAGTTCCTTCTCTACCGTGGAGAATCATACTAGTACTCCAAAATAGAGGGGAGGAGGGCGGGGAGTGCAGCACCCAAAGGGACATACAACTCGAAGAACCTCAGTTACTGCAAGGTGAGTAACTCTCTCTTCTTCTTCGAGTGCTGACCCTGTGGATGCTCCACTCTAGGTGAATGTGTAGCAGTACCCACTATGGTTGGTGGGACTTTGGAGATGCGGCAGTGAGTACTGTAGACAGTACTGTATGGTCTACTATGGTGTCTGCCGTGGTGTCTTGTGTGAGAGCGTAGCATTTTGCAAACTTGCGTTCAGATGACCCCATAGCCGCTTTGCAGATGTCAGGAATGGGAACATTGTGTAGGAAGGCAACGGATGTCGACATGGCTCGAGTGAAATGAGTTCTAATGCCTTTGGGCGGTTGAAGATTTTGCACATGGTAACAGGACCTGATGCAGTCAGAGATCCACTTGGACAGACGTTGTTTAGAGATAGCCATACCCTTTGATTTTTCGGTAATGGAAACAAAGTCGTGGGGACTTACGGAATGGTTTAGTCCTGTCTAAATAAAAGGCGATTGCTCGCCTGACGTCGAGAGTATACAGGGTTGCCTCTCGCGGAGTCTTGTGAGGTTTGGGATAAGTATATGGGTTGGTTGAGATGGAAGGTCAATACCACCTTAGGAAGAAATTTAGGGTGTGGTCTCAAAGTGACTGTCTTTGGAGAAGATTGTGTAGGGAGGGTGGGCCATTAGGGTGCTCATTTCACCAACTCTCCCTGCTGATGTTATGGCAACTAAGAAAGCCACCTTCATGAACATATGGAGATGAGAGGTAGACAAGGACTCAAATGGAGGTTTCATGAGAGCATGAAGAACGAGGTTAAGATTCCATGTAGCCGCTGTTGGGTAAATTTCAGGGTAGAGATTTTGCAGGCCCGTGAGAAAGCGTTTTATGATGGGGTGGTAAAGAATGAATAACCGTCTAATAGGTCATGGAAGGTGGTAAGCGCCGCCAGGTGCACTTTGATGGAGCTGAGCGAAAGTCCATCCTGTTTTAGTTTCAGGAGGTAGTCTAGAATGTTAGGGAGGGTCACGTTATTGGGTGCAAATGATTATGTGAGCACCAGAGGGCGAAACACTTCCACTTCTGCAGGTAGGTTTTATGAGTGGAGTCTTTCCTACTGTGCAGGAGGACATATTGGACTTGCTCAGAACAGGCTAGTTCATGGGTTTGGAACCATGAAGGAACCAGGCTGTGAGGTGGAGCTTTTGGAGCTGGGGGTGAAGAACCCATCTGTTGTCCTGGGAAACGTGGTCTGGACTGAGAGAGCCCGTGGGTGACGGGAGGACATGCAGAATAGGTAGGGATACCACATCTGTCTTGGCCAAGCCAGGGCAATAAGGATGACCCAGGCCTTTTGGTCTGCAATCTTCCGAAGAACCCTGTGTAACAGAGGGATTGGTGGAAGGCATACAGGAGGGAGTTGTTCCATGGGATTAGGAATGCATCCCCTAGGGATGCAGTCCTGAGTCCCGCTCTGGAGCAAAATGGAACATTTTCGATTCTGGGTCATGGCAAAGAGATCTATTGACAGGGTGCCCCAGAGGGAGAAGAGCTGTTGGAGTACCTGTGGGGTGCAGTTCCCATTCGCATTGTGTCAAGAAGTGCCTGCTGAGTGCGTTGGCAGTAGTGTTGTGGCAGCCTGGTAGGTAGGAAGCGATGATTTGTATTCAATGTCACATGCACCAATTCCATAGTTGAATGGCTTCCATGCAAAGGGAATGTGATCGGGCTCCCCCTTGTCTGTTTATGTAGTACATGCATGCTGTGTTGTCTCTTAAGGCCCGAAGAGATTTGTTCTTTATGAGAGGAAGAAAGTGAAGGCATGCTCGCCTCACTGCTCTGAGCTCTAAGAGATTTATGTGTAGGTGCGTCTCTGATGCGGACCACCGGCCTTGTGCCCTGTGCCGCTCTAGGTGCGCTCCAAAACCGATTAGGGAAGCATTCGTGGTGAGCATGAAAGTTGGGGAACATTGCTGGAAGGAAACCCCTGTGCAGAGGTTTTCTGGACTTGTTTACCAATGTTGGGAAGCTATAACATTGGGAGGAGGAGTTAGCAGCATCCCTAAGGTGTGTGTGGTGGGTTTGAAATTAGAATTGAGCCAGCCCTGGAGACATCTCATGTGTAGCCTGGCGTGGTGAACCACGAAGGTGGTGGCTGCCATGTGACCAAGGAGCTGTAGGCAGAGTCTTGCCTGTGTCTTGGGATGAATAGAAAGCGTGCATTTGAGCTGCGTGATAGCGAGGAATCTGTGATATGGGAGCGAGGCCCTGTTCTAGATTGAGTCGAGATGAGCTCCGATGAACTCGATCTGTTGTTTAGGTGTCAGGGTGGATTTTTGGATATTTATTTGGAGGCCTAGGCTGTGAAAGAGGGAGATGGCGAAACGGGTAGCTTGAAGTGTCTCGCCATAGGAGTTGCCCTTGATGAGGCAATCGTCCAGATAGGGGAACAGCGTGACCCCATGTTTGCGGAGGTGAGCCACGACCATGGCTAGAGTCTTGGAAAAAAACTCTCGGTGCTGTGGCGGGTCCGAAAGGAAGAACTCTGTGAATCGCAGGAAGCGTCTGTGAGCTGGATGAATTGATATATGAAAGTAAGCATCCTGTAGGTCGAGGGCTATGAACCAGTCCCCTTGATCCAGTGCAGGTATTATTGTGCCCAATGTGACCATCTTGAATCTTTGTATCCTCACGAATTTGTTCAGTCGGCATAGATCTAGTATAGGCCTCCATCCTCCAGTCTTTTTCTGAGTTAGAAAGTAATGGGAGTAAAACCTGTCCCTTGATTTTGCGTCGGCACAGGTTCCACTGCACCTAGTTGTAGAAGATGCGCCACTTCTGTGCGAAGTAAGTGGTCATGAGAAGGGTCCCTGAAGAGGGACGGGGAAGGGTAGGAGAAAGTTTGTCCTTATCAAAAGGGAGATCCTCCACTGTGGTTTGCAGTTCTTTGGGGATGCCAGATGCAGAGAGCCATGAGGATCTGCGCATAACCACAGCAGTTGCAGTTGCACGGGCTGCTGTGTCTGCCGTGTCTAGAGATGCCTGTAGGGCCATTCTGGAAATCAGTTGGCCTTCAATCAGGATTGATTTGAAGTCTGCTCTCCTATCCTCTGGAATGTAGGAGGCAAATTCAAAGTTTATTGTAATTACCAAAGTCGTAACTGGCGAGGGGAGCAGAATAGTTTGCAATTCTGAATTGTAGTGTGGAGGACGTATAAATCTTGCGGCCCAAGACGTCAAGGCGTTTAAGGTCCTTGTCTTGCGGGGTGGGTCGATATTGTGACTGTTTCGTCCTCTGTGCAACTGCATCCATGACAAGGGAGTTCAGTGATGGATGAGAAAATAGGAAGTCAGCGTCTTTAGCATGGACATAGTATTTACGTTCGGCCTTTTTGTCAGTTGGTACTAAAGACGCTGGGGTTTGCCAGAGAGTGTCAGCCGGCTCCAGGAGTGCTTCGTTTATAGGGAGCGTGATTTTTGAGGGCGCAGACGGTTGAAGGATTCTGAGGCGTCTGTGTTGCGTCTCCTGAACCTCTTGAAAGGGAATATCTTGACTGAGTGCCACCCTCCTGAAAAGTTCTTGA